>NC_080588.1:60042916-60347500 GCF_029962835.1 Magnolia sinica
ACCCTTACCAGAGTAAACTCTATGGGGTCCACTGTTATTTATTTATTTTATCCACTCCATTCATCCATGTTAACGGATAATTTGAGCTCTAAAGAACAAAAAGGAAGCATATCCAAAGCTCAAGTGGACCACACCACAGGAAATAGTGTGATTGAACCTCTACCATTTAAAATTTCTTAGAGGCCATAGAAGTTTTGGATCAAGCTGATGTTTGTGTTTTCTATTTATTCACATATTTTTGATATTATGAACAACATTTAACTATTTTTGGATAATCTAATCAGTTCACATTTTTAGACAATCTAATCAGTTCAAATTGAAGAGTAAATGACTTCAGATGTTTAAATCAAATTTCACTGAAATTGTTGATCAATCTTGGTATACCCAATATCTTTTCTCATATGTAACCTAATTGAAGCGAGTAACTAGTCAACTTGAGGGTATTGATAGTAAAATAGAGTGAATGGACCAGACATGTAAAATGGGCTAAATATTCTGGTCAAAATTGTGACCCAACTTACTAACCTCGTGAGAACCTAAGAATTGATGTTAGTAAGTTTTGTGGGCCCCATCATGATGTGTGTCGAACATCAACACCGTGGATTTGATGTGTCCCCTTTAGGTTATGAGATATCTCAAAAATCATCTGTATACGAAACTCAAGTGGGCCATACCATCTAAAACTATGTGAAGACATCCTAAAAAATTTAAAAGCACTTGGTGGGGCCCACATGAGTTTTAGATGCGGCTGAAAATTGGTCTGACCCCTCATCCAAGTGGGGCACACATAATGAGTGGGTTGGATATGTGAATCACATTTAGGCAGACCCAATATATGATTACGAATGTTTTAAGGAAACCCCTCTCCATTATATTATATGGTGTGGCTCACCCAAGTCATGGATTGACTTTATTTTTAAGCTCTTGGCCCACCTAAGTCATGGATTGACTTTCTCCATACTGTTCAATGCTTTTCTCGGATCATTTTAAGATATTAACCAAGAAATGAGGCGAATCCAAAGCTTAAGTGGACTACAAAGTAAGGACTGAATGTCCACCATTAAAAATAACATTCATAGAAGTTTTAGATCAAGCTGATGTTTGTGTTTTCTCTTCATTTATATCCTTTTGATATTACGAACATGTTGGATGTCAAATAAACATTATTATGGGCCCAAGGAAGGTATCAACGATGGAAATCATTATTCCACACTGTTTCACTTAGCAGGTACACTTGAGTTTTAGATTTACCGAAAATTTGGGATCAACCCACACCGTTCATCCATTTTTCGAGATAATTTTAGAGAATTATCCAAAAAATGAATCATATCTAAAGATTAAATGGACCACACCACAAATAAGGGGAACAGATTGACTACTCCCCCTGACACCATCCAATGGCTGGTGGTTGGTGCTCTGTGAGCCCTACCATGATGTATGTGTTTAATTCATGTCGTCTATCTATTTTTAAAGATCATCTTACGATATGAGACCAAAAATGAGATATATCCAAATCTTAAGTGGACCACATTCCAGGAAACAGTGTTGAATGAGTGTCAACCATTAAAAGATACTTTGGGGTCATAAAGTTTTAGATCAAATTGATTTTTGTTTTTCCCCTTCATCTGGCCCTGTATGACCTAATCAACCTATTGGATGTCAAATAAATAGTACAGTGGGCCTTAGGAGGATTTTAATGATGGATATATAATAATTTTATAATTTATTTTATATATATATATATATATATATATATATATATATATATATATATATATATATATATATATATATATGGGAAAAGGTTCCATGCGATCGAGCTCATGGGAACTTCTCGTACGGTCGAGTTATGTGGGCCCCACCGTGATGGGTGTCAAACATCTACCCAATCAATCAAATGTACCATTCCACGGTGGCCCTGGGGCTTAAAAATCAAGTCAATCAATGACTTTTTTGGGCCACACCACATTCACAAGTTGAGAGGGGTTACCCTCCATTAAAATATTCATAATCATTTGTTGGGACCACCGAAATGTGGTTCACAAATCTAGCCCATCCATTATGTGTGTCCCACTTGGATGAGGAGTCAGACCAAGTTTCATATGCATCAAAATTTCAGGTAGTGATTGAATTTCCACCATTGAAAATCTCCTAGGGCCCATTATAATGGTTATTTGACATCTAACCTGTTTATTAAGTAATACAGACTTGGATGAAAGGAAAAAGTATATATCAGCTTAATCCAAAACTTTTATGGCCCCCAAAAATTTGTTAACGATGGGAGTTCAATGAACACTGTGCGGTCCACTTGAGATTTAGATCAACATCATTTTTTAGCTCATACCATAAAATTATCCGGAAGAATGGGTGGACGGCATGGATGAAACACACACATCATGGGGGGGCCCACAGAGCACCGACAACTAGCCATTGGCTAGTGGCAGGGTGCGTAGCGGATCCATTTCCCCCAATTTGCGAAAAAAAGAAGGGGCGATTTTTTTTTTTTCTCGCGGGCCCTGTTTCCCGCTCTCTCCCTAAATCTCCAGCCCCCGATCATCAACAGCCCTTGCAATCTTCTTCATTAGTAGCAGCCCCGACCAGCAAACCCTATCCCCAACACCCTGCAAACCCTGTCTTCCCCACGACATCAACCCCTACATCTTGCAAACCCCTGTGTTCTCCAACTGCAGCTCCAAAATTCCAAACCCGTCTTCGTCCGTGAGCTTAACAACCTCTCCACCATTTCTGACAACTGCAGTCCCCAACCGCCATTGGTGATGAAACCCATCTCTAGCCACTGCCCCAAGTCCCAGATCCATAGGCCGGACAAACAATTTTGGCTGCAGGAGCATCAAATCCGACCACGGTTATCGCTGCCCTCTCAACCCCAATGCCTAGAAGCCATCCACCACCACCCTCTATGACCACAATATTGTACGTACTCTTAAGATTCTCTGATTTTTTTTTCTATCCAACATTTCCATTTTTTTCTTTTCTTTCTTTTTCTTTTTTAGATATGGGCATCTATTTGGGATTTGGGATGAAATTGTATTTTTTTTTTTTTTTTTGTTATTTTGATTAGAATCTTTTTCTTTCTTTCTTTTCTCTTTTCTTTTTAGATTTTTTCATGAAATGAGAACAAAACAGGTCTCATTTTTTTCTTCCATAATAAATGCAGTTGTGCATGTTTAGACTTGGTTGTTTGGATCTCTGTACATCTCCACTTTTATCTGAGTTGTTCTGCACACAAGTCTATGAGACTTTGTTGGTTTCATCAGTAATCACATACCTGATTGGTCAAAAGCTTCTCAATCACCATCTGTCAGCATTGCCTGCAAATTTCATATTCTTAGAAATAAGCTAAAAGTGTCCATTTCGTTGATTGGCACTGCTTTTAAATGTTGCTTGTAACCTTTTTGAAGAAATAAAGCTTCTAAAGATGTGGTTTGTGGAAATGATATGGTATCTTGAGTTCGAGATGTTCTTGGAGTGCGGATTTTCCCTGACACATTTTTTCTTTCTTTCTTTTGTATTGTTGATTTCTACCATTTTCTCTTTCTTCACCATTAGACATGGTAGCAACAAAGCCCAATGGAGAAGGAATCTTCAAACTTACAGTGGGAGAGATGTGCAATAGGTAATAGATTTATTTTAATTTGAAATCTTGTTTCAATTTTGATTTATATGTGGATTACATTGGGTTTTTAGATTTTCAGTAATTGGGATTTTGTATACAAGGTTGGTCATCTTGTGCACAATGTGTGTCAGTCATTTACTTTGTGCTTCCACAAAAATTGGACACATGCCATGATGGTTTGTGATCTGAATTTTTGGTGAGGAAATTTGGTTGACAGTCATGGTCTGCTACAGCGGTTGAGGCCACATGCACACACATGTTGAAGGCGATACTTTTGTCCTTCTGTATTATATGTATGCAACTGATGCTTGATGTGGAAATCTGGCCCCTTTCAAGTGTATAACTAAATGCAATTTGGGGTCCATGTTGATGTTTGGGTGGTGCTTTTACGATGACTTTTACTGGCGGTCACAAAACCATTGGAGGTAAGTTCACAAGAGTCTGCTTGTATCTTAATTTCAGGTTCCATTTTGTTAGTGTCTACTAGTTCCATAAAATCGTGTTTGATCATTGCACACAATTGATAGCTTAGACATGGCAATTTTTGGGTGGGTCATTAGTTTACATTTATATTTGATAAAAATCATCTAAACAATGGAAAGGATCCTCTTGAGCTTATTTTTTAAATAGAAGCCTCTCCATATAAAATGGACAATCAAGATCATTTAAATAGGAGCCTCTCCATCTCCATGAAGTTCGGTGACCGTCAGTTCTTGTTTTGGTTACATTCATTTCTCTTCTGATGAAGGTTTTGTCTTTGATATTCGAAATGAGAATGGGCTGCTAATGGCAAGTCACATCAGAAGTTAATTTGTCTTGTTGATATCCTTTTCTTTTAATTGGCTTGTTGAACTCATGTAAATTGCCTGAAAATTTAATTGCATCTTTCTACTTTGTACTTTTTACTTTGTTTGAACTGCTGCTACATTTTGGTATCTGTTTCTTGTGTTCTATGTTTCATAGTTTCTGACATTGCGGTATGGAGCAAGATGAGAGCCTTCAATCCCTGTACCAGCTAAGAGTTGAAGCATCATTAAATGCATCAGGTCCTTCATTCTGAAATGTAATGTTACGGCCACAATTCCTAATGAGGGGAAGTTAAGGTAGTGCTAGGGGTTTATGTCTCGGCTCCCAGCGCCCATTCGCCAGGTTCCGATCCTGGGATGCTACAAGGAGGATTTTCAACATCAGTTTAATTCGTAATCAGCATAACTAAAGGCATAACCCACAAACAACAATCAAAAACTCCATCATATTTCCACTATGATCAAAAACTTTACAAGTACAATGAGCATAAAGGGAAATACAATGGCGATAGACTAAAAGCTCCAAAAAGATCTGCTATGCGCCCAAGCCTCAGTGCTACTGCGATCCCACGTCACCTGCACGCAACGGTCGTGCATAAGCTTATAGAAACTTAGAGGGTGGTGAAAGTGTATGCTCAAGGTGACAATGCAGCCATGTAGTATCAGAGTAATGCGGAACATGCTGATGAAGGCTAAGAATACATAGTCGAACCAAGGTCATGCGATGCAAAGAATGATGTCGGCCATACCAAGGCCATGCAATGCGAAATGCAACTCAAGCATGCAAATCCTCATCTAAGTCCACATATCAATACAGCTCAAAATCTGGAATATCACCGGGGTCTAGTACACTCCAAGCCAGATTGCCGCCCCATCGCGCGCAATAAGGTGAGTGGAAAAGACCTCACTATCCGCCTGCCAATATCGGGCTCGGCTCGTCAATAGCGGACCCATTCCTCGAGCTGGTCAGACTCAGCCTAGCATTGCCCCCTACTCTCGGGCGGGTAAGGCCGCACCCCCTTCCAACCGACCACGACACAGTGGAAAGCGCAACCGTCTGGTAATCGGCACTCAGCGCTCATGCACCCACTCGGTCTAGACGTTGGAGCAACCTCCTGGTACCATAAGGGTTTAGGGACTTTCACCCAGGGATATCTATCGCACCCCATGTAAAACAGTATTTCCGGTATCCAAACATGCCAACCACGATACGTCTGTGGAGGCTACGGCCCTGATGTCGCTAGGGCGTACAGTAACCATATCACACAATGTGAATGCATGAATCACACTATCCAGTCATACAGTAATCATGCGCGTATCGTGCGCTCATGTAGGGCAACACTCGCTATCCGGCACATAAACAGTTCGCCCAAAGGCATATGCTATGATCAGTCATTTCTCATATCAAGCATACGTATGATGCATATGATCATGAACCATGGAATTAAACATGTTATATGGGATGAATGATGTTCATAATGAAGACGGGCCTAGACGGCCTACACATTACACATATGGGCCTAACAATGGGCCCTCTGGAAAGGCATAATGGAGACATTGAACCAACACTATACTTACAATGTGGACGTCAAACCAACATTGCTCCCAAGGCACGACTGTCATAAATATCATTACATAAATAATGTTGGGATCACACATTGCAATGGACCTTAGGTACATCCCATTGGGCCTTAAGTACATCAAATGGACCAAATCACATGGGCCTTATATTCATTAAGTGGGCCACATCAATGGGCCGCACCAATGGGCCTTATGTACATTGCAATGGGCTATAACCCGCAGGCCTTAGAGTGCATCAAATGGGCCTACTCACATGGGCCTTATGTGTATCAAATGGGTCTCGCCAATTGAGCCCCATATGTACAACAAATAGGCCTCGACCCATTGGCCCCATATGTACATCAAATGGGCCTCAACCCATAGGTCCTAATACATCTTAATGGGCCTTAAACCATGGGCCCCTAACACATCAAATGGGCCTCGACCCATGGGCCTCTAATACATCAATGGGCCTCGACCCATGGGCCTTACATGCATATCAAAGTGGGCCTCAATCATGGGCCATAAGTAACTGAGGTGAGCCTCCCACCACCATTATATTATATATGATATAATATATAATATATATACATTACATATAATATTATATATCATATAATATTATATATATATATATATATATATACACACACACACACACACACACACGCACACCACACACGCACGCACCACACATGCAAACAACATAGTGGGCTCCACCGCTCAAATGTCAGAGTGGGCTCCACTGTCTGCTGGATGGTGGAGGGAAATTACATATCTCACTGTGGGCTCCATGTGGGGCCCACCATAACATTTATTTTCCATCCAGACCGTTGATAAGGTCGCTTGGACCTAGGTGAAGGGCAAAAACAAATTTCATGCTGATCCTAAACTTCTGTGGGCCCAAAATGGGATTTCAATGATAGAGGTTCAATCCCACTGTTCCCTACGGTGTGGGCCACCTGAGTCTTGGATCAGGCTGATTTTTGGGGTGGACCCACGTCAGGTAGTGGCCCACCCTATGAACGGATTAGATGGTAAATAAACATCAAGGTGGGGCCCACGGCTACAGCCGTGGGTGGCTGTACGTACGTCCGTCCGCCTGGACGCCGTGCGCAGGCGCTGCCTGCTGCGTCTGACACAGCAGCAGCAGCTGCTGTGTTATCTTTTATTTTTTTATTTCTATTTTTCTGAGGATTTTGCAGGTGGGGTCCATATTTTGACAATCCACACCGTCCAATGGCATCCCATGGCTCAGCACGAGCAAAATAAGTCCAATATCGGACATATTTTGGCGTATAGGAAATCAGGGGAGGTTTCAATGGTGAAAACCGCCATTTGGTATGGTATGGCCCGCCAGGACCTTGGGTTGACACCATCTTTTAGTTCAACGCCTAAAAGAAGGTTAGGAACGGAATGGGCGGCGTGGATTGAAGACATGCATCAAGATGGAGCCTACACAAGTGGACCACCCTCATTGGCTTGGAACCAAGCCATTTGTGTTTTCAAAAAAAAAAACGTCCAGCGTCCCTGGACGCTGGACTGTCTGCCGAGCAAGGTGGGCCTCCTCATGTGGGCCACCACTGATGGATGGTGTGGTTCAATACATGCAAAGTGGGCCCCACTTGTAGGTGATTTGGATGGAATACATACCTTGTGGTGGGGTCCATTCAAGTGGGTCACACAACCTCATTATCACAAAAAAATAAAATAAATAAAATGAAAGGGAGAGAGATGGAGAGTGAGACCCGCGTGATGGAGGGACCCCGGCACTATGGGCCCTCCCTTACACTAAATCATACATCAAGTGGGTCCCATTACATGTGGGTCCATGAAATCGAAATCCAACGGTGGAGATCCCTTCTCCACTAAAATAGATGGTCTAGATGACCCTAAGCATGCAAAGAAATAAACATCATGATGGGGTCCATGGAGAATGGCCCCATCATGGAATGATCATGATGATCTAAGTGGGCCATCGGCCACATCTTAGGGTCCAAAGTGAGATTCAAACCATTGATCGGTTGACCTCACTTGGCCCATCTTAAAAACATCAAAATCTACCCTATCAAAACACTCACCGCTTGATCTTCTTGCTCCCTTGGCTTCCTTAGTTCCTTGTGCTTCTCTTTGATGGAGGAAGATGAGAAATGGATGGTTGAGATGAGAGATCTAAGGATGGAAAGGTGGGCCACACATGTAGCTTGGGAGGAATGGGAGAGGCTCATACGTATGAGATTTTTTGCTTATGGGAGAGTTTGAAAAGAGTGAGAGACTTGTAAGGGAGAGAGAGAGAGGGAGTGATGGGTGATGGAGTGATAGATGGGAGAGAGGGATGGGTGTAAGAAGCTTTTTTTGACTTTTTTTGGCAAAAGTTGTAAGAGAGGTATGGGTGGTGTAAGAACTTTTTGACTTTGGGGTTTGCTTGGGAAATGGTGAAAGGTGATGTGTACTTGACATGATGGGATTGATGGGATTGATTGATTGATGTGACACCTTGTAGAGATTCCCTCGGAATTCGCACGTGCGGTGTTTTCCTCGCACCGAACGCTGGCCCACTTCTCCCAACCAGGGTATCGCCTAGGAGCGCAAGTCGCGGCATCGGAACCGCGACGACGACGCGGTCGCTAAGGTATAAGTCCTGGGTTGAGTCGACTTAGGTTGACGGCACGAGAATCCAGGTCGCGTGCAAATACCGGTTAAGGGTCGAAGGTTGCTGAAATTCGATCGGGAAGACCGCGGAAGCCTATGGAACGGTACGGTCTATGATACGGGGCTTACAGCTCTCCCCTCCTAATAAAAATTTTGTCCTCGAAATTTACATAATCATTCCAATTAGGCAGAACTCAAGAGGGAGAAGAAACATAACATCACTATATAAAATCAGAGATAACATATAACATACAACACAATCAATCATCAAAAAGATGGGGATAACGCTCTCGAATCTCAGCCTCGCGCTCTCAAGAAGCCTCCTCAACAGAATGGTGATTCCACTGAACCTTCACCAACGGAATGACCTTGGTCCGGAGGACCTGCTCCTTCCGATCAAGGATACGGACTGGTTGCTCGATGTAGGAAGCGTCCTCACGAACCTCTAACGGCTGCCAATCGATAACAGGAACGATGTCTGACCCACACTTCCTCAACATGGAGATATGAAAAACGTTGTGGACGCCAGACAACTGAGATGGCAAGGCAAGCTGATAGGCCACGGCGCCAACGCGCCCAGTGATCTCAAAAGGTCCTATGAATCTCGAGGTAAGCTTGCCCTTCGCTCCAAATCGAACTACGCCCTTCATAGGCGAGACCTTGAGATACACATGGTCCCCTACATCAAACTCCAAGAGACGACGCCGACGATCAGCAAAACTCTTCTGCCGGCTCTGAGCTGTCCGCATCCTCTGCCTGATGATATCAATAGCCTCTGACGTCTCCTGCACAAGCTCGGGACCTAGGAGACGACGCTCTCCAACCTCGGTCCAATAACTCGGTGATCTGCATGGTCTGCCATATAGTGCCTCAAAAGGAGCTATGCCGATGGTTGCCTGATAGCTGTTGTTATATGCGAACTCAGCCAATCGCAGATGCTCATCCCAGCTACCCCCGAAATCAATCGCGCAGGCCCGAAGCATATCCTCAAGGATCTGGTTGACCCTCTCGGTCTGGCCATCGGTCTGCGGATGGTACGCGGTGCTGAGCTGCAAATCAGTCCCCATCGCTCTCTGGAAGCTCCCCCAAAACTGAGACGTGAACCTCGGGTCTCGCTCAGAAACGATCGAGACTGGAACGCCATGTAGTCTCACAATATCCTCGATGAATAATCTCGCAAGCCGGTCCAAAGGCCAAGTCGCACGTATCGCAATAAAATGTGCCGACTTCGTCAGTCGATCAACGACAACCTAGATGGCGTCATGACCGTGCTGAGTCCTTGGCAAGCCCATAATGAAATCTATCGACACGTGCTCCCACTTCCACATCGGGACACTCAACGGCTGCAATAGACCAGGGGGTCTCTAATGATCGGCCTTGACACGCTGGCATGTGTCACACTCGGCCACAAAACTGGCGATCTGGCGCTTCATCCCCGCCCAAAAATACTGTTGCCTCATATCGTGGTACATCTTCGTCGAGCCAGGATGGATAGAAAACCGCGATCGATGTGCCTCGGTCATAATATCTCTACGTAGCTCAGGAATATCCGGGACACATAATCGACCTCTGAAGCGAAGTCCACCATCTGAACCAATCTGCCAATCTGTCTGACTCTCAGATGCTGCCTCTGCTCGGTAATCCTGTAACGACTCATCTGCCTGCTGAGCCTCGATCACCCTTGCGACAAGAGAGGGTTGAATCGACAGGCTCGATAACTGCACAATAGAAGACTGCAAGCCAAACTCAAAGTCGTACTCTGCTATATCCTCGAGCATCCGCCACTCTTGAATCATCATATGCGCCACCAGGCCTCGTGGCTGACGGCTGAGGGCATCTGCTACCACGTTCGCCTTACCCGGGTGGTACCGGAGATCGAAATCATAGTCCTTCAGAGCTCCATCCAACATCATCTGCCTCATGTTCAACTCAGACTGCGAGAAGAGGTACTTCAAGCTCTTGTGGTCAGAAAAGAGATCGAACCTAACCCCATAGAGATAGTGTCTCCACACTTTCAGTGCGAAGACAACTGCAGCCAACTCTAAATCACGCGTGGGATAGTTCAGCTCATGGACCTTGAGCTGACGAGACGCGAAGGCTACAGGCCTGCCGTGCTGCATCAGGACAGCACCCAAACCAATATGCGAGGCATCGGTGAATACAATAAATTCGTCACTCCCAGAGGGAAGAGTGAGGATAGGAGCGGACGTCAGACGGTCCTTTAACTCGGTAAATGCTCGCTCGCAGGCGTCACTCCAAATAAACTCTGCGCCCTTCCGAGTCAACCTGGTCAACGGGGCTGCAATACGAAAGAAGCCCTCAATAAAACGCCGGTAGTAGCCCGCTAGACCAAGGAAACTCGGATCTCGGACGCAGTCGTAGGCTGGCCCCACTGACGCACTGCCTCAACCTTCGAGGGGTCCCCTGCGACACTCTCCCTCGTCACCACGTGACCGAGGAACTTCACCTCCTCCTGCCAAAACTCGCACTTCTCCAGCTTCGCATACAACTGGTGTGCACGGAGGGTCTGCAACGTAACCTCCAAATGCTGCTCGTGCTCCTCACGAGTTCTCGAATAGATCAGAATGTCGTCGATGAAGACTACAACAAACTGATTGAGATACGGACGGAAGACCTTGTTCATCAACTGCATGAACACTGCTGGCGCATTGGTCAGTCCGAAGGACATGACCTGAAACTCAAAATGACCATAACGTGTCCTGAATGCTGTCTTCGGAATGTCCTCCTCTCGGACCCGAATCTGATGATAACCAGAACGCAAGTCAATCTTCGAAAAAAACTGTGCACCCTGCAGCTGATCGAACAAATCATCAATCCTCGGGAGAGGGTACTTGTTCTTGATCGTGACCTTGTTGAGCTCGCGGTAATCTACGCAGAGCCTCAACGAGCCATCATTCTTCTTCACGAAGAGTACCGGCCCTCCCCACGGCGAACTGCTCGGACGGATAAAGCCCAACTCGCGCAACTCGTCCAACTGCTTCTGCAGTTCCCGTAACTCTAATTGTGCCATACGATATGGGGACTTTGAAATAGGCGCAGAACCGGGCACGAGATCAATCTGAAACTCAATGACTCGACGAGGCGGTAATCCCGAAATCTCCTGAAACACATCGAAAAAATCGCAAACCATAGGCAACTGGTCGACGCTCACCGCTATGGGCTCCTCTATGGCACACGACATCAAACAAGACAACGACTCTCCTCTGGGCTCAGTAATGAACTGGAACTGCGGCAAGCCAGGTATACAAAACGTGACTGTCCTCGCGGAGCAATCCAATATGGCGTGGTACTCGGCAAGCCAATCCATGCCCAGGATGACGTTGAACTCGGACATAGGCAAAGCAAACAGGTCGGCAGGCAAAAACATATCCCCAACCAAAACAGGGCAAGACAAGCAAAATCGGCCCAACACTGCAGTCTTCCCCAAGGGAGTCGATACTGTCAACCCCTCATGAGCAGACTCTAATGGCAAACCAGTCGATCGACAAAAACTCTCGGCCACAAAAGAATAAGATGCACCAAAATCAAACAACACACGTGTAATGCATGCAGATACTGGAAGTATACCCTCAACGACTCCTCCAGATGACTGAGGATCCTGCTGGGTCGCATAGAATCGAGCCTGAGCCGGCTGAGGAGGTGCTTGTCCCCTCTGAGCGTGCTGCGGCTGCTGGGGTCGCTGAGGCGGTCGAAACTGCTGCCTCTGCTGCTGCGGCCTCGGAGGCTGGTGCTGATGCTGCTGCTGAGGTGGTCTCGGTGGTGGGGGCTGCTGTCGCTGCTGCTATGGGGGCCTCTGCTGCTGCTGTGGGGGTCTCTGCTGCTGCTGTGGTGGTGGAGGCTGCTGTGGACCTCTTTACTGCTGCTGGGGACGAGGACACTCCCACATACGGTGTCCTGCCGCACCGCACCTAAAACAATTGCCGGTGAACTGCCTCGGAGATGGTGCTGGAGGTGCTGCTGGTGCTAGGAAGGCTGTGCGACCTGTGCGCCTCTGCTGAGGTCAACCCTGCTGCATATCACTGGAAGAAGCCTGTCTCTTCTGGTCTCTCCTCTGACCACGATTAGACTGAGAACCGTCCCACTCAGCCTAAAAAATCTGGGCTTTCCGCACCACTTCCTCGAAAGTCGGGAGCTCATGCCCAATAACACGGCCTCGAAGACCGTAACGTAAGCCGCCCTCAAATCGACGGGCTCTCCGCTCCTCATCATCCACTAAGTAAGGTGCAAATCGGGACAGTGCTACAAAACGAGCGGCATACTGAGCCACTGTCATATCGCCCTGCACCAAGGCCTCAAACTCCAACGCTCGCTGTCGCCGGATGTGATCAGGAAAATACTGTCGGTCAAATCGATCCACAAAATCCTCCCAAGTCCATACAAAGTCAGCACCCGCTGCTCGGGAGACTGACGCCCACCAGTGCTCAACCTCACCATGGAGGAGAAATACGGCTAATCGGACTCCCCGCTCAGTCGCGCATCCCATCGTCTCAAATATATTCTCTACGTCGGCGCGCTATCAGCCACGGTCGGGTCTGGCTCACCCTGGAAATGCGGGGGATCGAGGCGTTAGAACTCTCGAAGGAGGGCACTCGAGCGCTCGCTCGCCTGCGGTGAAACGACGGGGTCTCGCCGCCTCAAGTGCGGCGCCACACGCTGCAGATCTCGTAGAATCGTAAGCACTCACGGATACGGCCGGATCCGCAGGTCTCTGTGGAGGAGCTGCATCCATAGCCGAGCAACATGAATCCTCGGTAAAGGAGCGGCATCCTCGGCCGGGCAGTAGGTATCTCAGGTGGTGGAGCAGGAATCGTAGGTGGTAGTGCGGGAGCCGCAGGTGGTGGAGCCGGAGTCTCAGGTGGTGGTGCGGGAGTCGATCGGGTCACTCTCCTGCGCGCCATGTCTTACAGGAAAGAGCGAAGGTGCCTAATCAATTTTGAAAACTCTCGGAGACATGCTCGTTAAGGGTCGGTCATAAAAGATCGCTAGGCTATCCGAACTTAGGACTTAAATCATTCATAGCAGACATGTAATGTTGTTCTTGGTTATTCCTGAGTTATGCTCTGATACCAACTTCTGTCACGCCCCAAACTCGGAAACCGGGCTCACAAAATTCCCGATCGCCGAATCCGGCGCCGACAGCCTCCGTAGAACCCCATTCTCGGCTCCCAGCGCCCATTCGCCAGGTTCCGATCCTGGGATGCTACAAGGAGGATTTTCAACATCAGTTTAATTCGTAATCAGCATAACCAAAGGCATAACCCACAAACAACAACCAAAAACTCCATCACATTTCCACTATGATCAAAAACTTTACAAGTACAATGAGCATAAAGGGAAATACAATGGTGATAGACCAAAAGCTCCAAAAAGATCTGCTACGCGCCCAAGCCTCAGCGCTGCTGCGATCCCACGTCACCTGCACGCAACGGTCGTGCATAAGCTTATAGAAAGCTTAGAGGGTGGTGAAAGTGTATGCTCAAGGTGGCAATGCAGCCATGCAGTATCAGAGTAATGCGGAACATGCTGATGAAGGCTAAGAATACATAGCCGTACCAAGGCCATGCGATGCAAAGAATGATGTCGGCCATACCAAGGCCATGCAATGCGAAATGCAACTCAAGCATGCAAATCCTCATCTAAGTCCACATATCAATACAGCTCAAAATCTGGAATATCACCGGGGTCTAGTACACTCCAAGCTAGATTGCCGCCCCATCGCGCGCAATAAGGTGAGTGGAAAAGACCTCACTATCCGCCTGCCAATATCGGGCTCGGCTCGTCAATAGCGGACCCATTCCTCGAGCTGGTCAGACTCAGCCTAGCTTTGCCCCCTACTCTCGGGCGGGTAAGGCCGCACCCCCTTCCAACCGACCACGACACAGTGGAAAGCGCAACCGTCTGGTAATCGGCACTCAGCGCTCATACACCCACTCGGTCTAGACGTTGGAGCAACCTCTTGGTACCATAAGGGTTTAGGGACTTTCACCCAGGGATATCTATCGCACCCCATGTAGAACAGTATTTTCGGTATCCAATCATGCCAATCACGATACGTCTGTGGAGACTACGGCCCTGATGTTGCTAGGGCGTACAGTAACCATATCACACAATGCGAATGCATGAATCACACTATCCAGTCATACAGCAATCATGCGCGTATCGTGCGCTCATGTAGGGCAACACCCCCTGTACGGGAGCCCCTAAACAATCTGCCCAAAGGCATATGCTATGATCAGTCATTTCTCATATCAAGCATACGTATGATGCATATGATCATGAACTATGGAATTAAACATGTTATATGGGATGGATGATGTTCATAATGAAGACGGGCCTAGACGGCCTACACATTACACATATGGGCCTAACAATGGGCCCTCGGGAAAGGCATAATGCGGACATTGAACCAACACTATACTTACAATGTGGACGTCAAACCAACATTGCTCCCAAGGCACGACTGTCATAAATATCATTACATAAATAATGTTGGGATCACACATTGCAATGGACCTTAGGTACATCCCATTGGGCCTTAAGTACATCAAATGGACCAAATCACATGGGCCTTATATTCATTAAGTGGGCCACATCAATGGGCCGCACCAATGGGCCTTATGTACATTGCAATGGGCTATAACCCGCAGGCCTTAGAGTGCATCAAATGGGCCTACTCACATGGGCCTTATGTGTATCAAATGGGCCTCGCCAATTGAGCCCCATATGTACAACAAATAGGCCTCGACCCATTGGCCCCATATGTACATCAAATGGGCCTCAACCCATAGGTCCTAATACATCTTAATGGGCCTTAACCCATGGGCTCCTAACACATCAAATGGGCCTCGACCCATGGGCCCATAACACATCAAATGGGCCTCGAATACATCAATGGGCCTCGACCCATGGGCCTTACATGCATATCAAAGTGGGCCTCAATCATGGGCCACAAGTAACTGAGGTGGGCCTCCCACCACCATTATATTATATATGATATAATATATAATATATATACATTACATATAATATTATATATCATATAATATTATATATATATATATATATATATATACACACACACGCACACCACACACGCACGCACCACACACGCAAACAACACAGTGGGCTCCACCGCTCAAATGTCAGAGTGGGCTCCACCGTCCGCTGGATGGTGGAGGGAAATCACATATCTCACTGTGGGCTCCATGTGGGGCCCACCATAACATTTATTTTCCATCCAGACCGTTGATAAGGTCGCTTGGACCTAGGTGAAGGGCAAAAACAAATTTCATGCTGATCCTAAACTTCTGTGGGCCCAAAATGGGATTTCAATGATAGAGGTTCAATCCCACTGTTCCCTACGGTGTGGGCCACCTGAGTCTTGGATCAGGCTGATTTTTGGGGTGGACCCACGTCAGGTAGTGGCCCACCCTATGAACGGATTAGATGGTAAATAAACATCAAGGTGGGGCCCACGGCTACAGCCGTGGTTGGCTGTACGTACGTCCGTCCGTCCGGACGCCGTGCGCAGGCGCTGCCTGTTGCGTGCTGTGTTATCTTTTATTTTTTATTTTTTTGATTTCTGTTTTTTTGAGGATTTTGCAGGTGGGGTCCATATTTTGACAATCCACACCATCCAATGGCATCCCATGGCTCAACACGAGCAAAATAAGTCCAATATCGGACATATTTTGGCGTATAGGAAATCAAGGAAGGTTTCAATGGTGAAAACCGCCATTTGGTATGGTATGGCCCGCAAGGACCTCGGGTTGACACCGTCTTTTAGTTCAACACCTAAAAGAAGGTTGGGAACGGAATGGGCGGCATGGATTGAAGACATGCATCAAGATGGAGCCTACACAAGTGGACCACACTCATTGGCTTGGAACCAAGCCATTTGTGTTTTCAAAAAAAAAAAAAACGTCTAGCGTCCCTGGACGCTGGACTGTCTACCGAGCAAGGTGGGCCTCCTCATGTGGGCCACCACTGATGGATGGTGTGGTTCAATACATGCAAAGTGGGCCCCACTTGTAGGTGATTTGGATGGAATACATACCTTGTGGTGGGGTCCATTCAAGTGGGCCACACAACCTCATTATCACAAAAAAATAAAATAAATAAAATAAAAGGGAGAGAGATGGAGAGTGAGACCCGCGTGATGGAGGGACCCCGGCACTATGGGCCTTCCCTTACACTAAATCATACATCAAGTGGGTCCCATTACATGTGGGTCCATGAAATCGAAATCCAACGGTGGAGATCCCTTCTCCACTAAAATAGACGGTCTAGATGACCCTAAGCATGCAAAGAAATAAACATCATGATGGGGTCCATGGAGAATGGCCCCATCATGGAATGATCATGATGATCTAAGTGGGCCATCAGCCACATCTTAGGGTCCAAAGTGAGATTCAAACCATTGATCGGTTGGCCTCACTTGGCCCATCTTAAAAACATCAAAATCTACCCTATCAAAACACTCACCGCTTGATCTTCTTGCTCCCTTGGCTTCCTTAGCTCCTTGTGCTTCTCTTTGATGGAGGAAGATGAGAAATGGATGATTGAGATGAGAGATCTAAGGATGGAAATGTGGGCCACACATGTAGCTTGGGAGGAATGGGAGAGGCTCATACGTATGAGATTTTTTGCTTATGGGAGAGTTTGAAAAGAGAGAGAGACTTGTAAGGGAGAGAGAGAGAGGGAGTGATGGGTGATGGAGTGATAGATGGGAGAGAGGGATGGGTGTAAGAAGCTTTTTTTGACTTTTTTTGGCAAAAGTTGTAAGAGAGGTATGGGTGGTGTAAGAACTTTTTGACTTTGGGGTTTGCTTGGGAAATGGTGAAAGGTGATGTGTACTTGACATGATGGGATTGATGGGATTAATTGATTGATGTGACACCTTGTAGAGATTCCCTCGGAATTCGCACGTGCGGTGTTTTCCTCGCACCGAACGCTGGCCCACTTCTCCCAACCAGGGTATCGCCTAGGAGCGCAAGTCGCGGCATCGGAACCGCGGCGACGACGTGGTCGCTAAGGTATAAGTCCTGGGTTGAGTCGACTCAGGTTGACGGCACGAGAATCCAGGTCGCGCGTAAATACCGGTTAAGGGTCGAAGGTTGCCGGAATTCGACCGGGAAGACCGCGGAAGCCTATGGAACGGTACGGTCTAGGATATGGGGCTTACAGCCTTCATTCTGAAATGTAATGTTGCGGCCACAATTCCTAATGAGGGGAAGTTAAGGTAGTGCTAGGGGTTTATGTTGATGTGTTCTACTTTAACGTAGAAATAATCTTCTAAGTTCAGCACTGTGTTTCCTTTTCTATTTCAGTTGTATTTGTTAATTGAAAGGAATGGCCAGTTCTATACGTTAATGTTTAACCAGTTATAATCTGTCAAAACTTAAAAGTACAATTGCAGTAATGCTTACCTTCATTTTCTGTCTTTGGTTAGAGTTGGTCACATAGTGAACCCAATGTTGCAAATGCTTTTTGGCGACGTAGCCAAAGGAAAGCTGTTGCTGATAAACGGACAACTAGTTCAAGGTTTTATTTTTGAACGTGTCTATTCGCAAGTCTTGATTTGTCTTCATATTCTGTAGTGAATATTATATGATGGAAACATCACCACCATTTGATCATTAGGAAACTTTGTTTTAGAGTTTAAATGACCACTTCGGACTCACTTGAACACCATAGGATTTCTAGATATGAGTTAGAAGTCGAGGCAATATAAGAAACTTGGAAAATCGATTTCACCTATTTCGCAACACCTGTTGTCATGTATCCTTGTACAATCCAAACTCTTGAAACCTGTAACACCCCAAAACTCGACACTTGAGTATCAATGACTCATATCCTAAATTCGTGGGTGTTAGCTATAGAATAAAAGAATGCTTCTTCATAACATGTAAATTTTTTTTTTTTGGTCGAATTACTTTTTTACATTTGCATGATATACATCATATAAAATTAAAATAAATTAAGCTTTATAAATGAAATTCCAATCATCATAAAAGATAACTAAATTTTCCACTCAGTTGGGAATTTATTACAAAATAGTAAAACTAAAAATTCTACTAAAACGTCATTAAACTCCAAGAGTTCTATCGTGCTCATGTAAGACTTTTCATCCCTACATCCTTAATTTGCTTCTCAGATTGTTTTCCTCCTCATGTTGTAAAACTTTTCCTATGGCTTCAATAGTCCTATGGTGATTGCAGGGAACATGATAAGAAATTTTGCTTGTTGGGATTGACTTCACTTCTTGCACTTCCTGTGGACCACTTACCCGGAGAAGCACTGGAACGTGTGTTTAGAGCAACACTTGACCTGTTTGTTGCTTACAAGGATAAGTCACAGGTATTGCTCATTTCATTGGATGCTTTTTCTTTTCTTTTTCCTCTTTCCTTTTATTTCTACTAATAAACTCAAATTCGTAATTGAAAATCAATGTGAATCATGCTTTCCTTATGATCATTGTTTTTAGTTTTACCTTTTTATTCCGCTTATTTTGGGTCTTCCAAGAGGCTCGACAATTCATCCCAGCTCAACTACACATGCCTTTGACTGAGATTTGACAAGTAGGGATAGCCCGACAGTTTTTCCACATATAATGCACATGTTTCACTTGGAGAAGGTTTTCCATGTTAGTATTTTTAGAGTCTTTTACAGGAACAATGCAAGTTTAGAATTGCTCCTAGATTAATCCTAATAAAGGATAGTTAGCTTCTATAGTCTTTGGACTAAGATTATAGATAGATGGATTTTGACTCAATGGATTGAGGTGATTTGTTAGAAAAGATCTACATTAGCTGACCAAAGTCAATCTACAGCACGTGATTTGGATGTAGTATGATCATGAGCTATGCAGGTTCATTAAAATTGTGGCTTTGAGTGTGGTGGATCATTTTTAGATACAACGTATATGCAGGGTCAAAGATTTAGCCAATACCTTCAAACCATGGGTTTTGGGTCAAGGGATTGAGGGTGTTTTGCTATACATTATCTACACTGGGCTCTAAACATGATTCATCTGTCATTTGGAGCATTCTTTTTCAAGAAAACAAAAAATAGGGCCAACAAAATATCAAGTTATGTTGGACAAAATGGACTGTCCAATCAACTTTTGAATAATTTTTTGTATTTTATTTATGATGTTAAACTAATCAGATATGGATTTCAAGAGTCAGCTTCTGCCTTGATTTTGAACTATTCAGGCTGGACCTATTCAAAGTTTCGATTTTACTTTGCCTCATGCAGTCCTTCGATAGTCCTACTTCTACATAATATGATCTAGAATTCCAAAATCATAACCAACCATTTTAGCTCTCCTACCTGATATGGTTTCCAATTTTGAAGGTGATACTTTTGTCCTTCTGTATCATATGTATGCAATTGATGCTTGATGTGGAAATCTGGCCCTTTTGAACCTTCCCTAATTGCATAAGTGGTTGAACCAGCTCTGTATGTTACACATAATTTGTCATCCACTAGTTTCTGTAAATGAAGATATGAGGATTGATCTTAACAGTATGGTCGTCATGCACATAGACAGAAAATGCTTGCAATGAATTTTTATGAGTACTAGGTAGCCTACTAATGAAAGCAATGTCTCCGTCCATAATACATCTGTTTATGATTTGACCAACTTTCAAATTTGTATGTCCTTTTGAACCTTTCCTAATTGCACAAGTGGCTGAACCATCTCTGTATGTTACACATAATTTGTCATCCACTAGTTTCTGTAAATGAAAATAGGAGGATTGATCTTAACAGTATGGTTGTCATGCACATAGACAGAAAATGCTTGCAATGAATGTTTATGAGTACCTGGTAATTTTAGAGTCCTTGGTTAGGGTTTGGGCTGAAAGTACGAGTGCTGGAGCCGACGCTTTCGGAGTCCGAACTCATTCTTTTGAAAAATAGAAAAATAGGAATATTAGTAAATATGGATTTTCTTGTTAAAAAGAAAATGTAAGGTAAAGAAGAGACATAACTAAAACTTTACACTGTGAAAAGTAATATTAACTAGCTTACTTTCCCCGTTAAATTTGACGTCCAGGAAATGGACCTTTTCCAAAAAACCATGGATTTAAAACCATTAAATCCTTCTCAGAAATCTGAGTTTATTGAATTGAATTGAATTATTATAATTCAATTTTGTTGAATATCTAAACGCAAGGTTTCCATGAATTAGGCAAATGAATTCATTCTAACCCATTTTGTTGAATATCCAAATGCAAGGATGATTTATTTATTAATTATTATTATTATTTTTTTTTTTTGTGATATGCAATAGCTTTTCAAAATTCATATGTAGGTGCATACTTATGCTCATTCATATGGACTTTGACTATCTTTCTTAAATTTCTTTGGTTTTTCTAATTTTTGTATCTAATTTTGAATTTCTAGGCCCTAAAACAAGATTCGAGATGCCGTTAACAATATAAACAGAATCCTCCAGGTCAGATTGTTGATTGGACCTGATTTTATTTAAATGATCTTGATATTCCATTTTATTTAAATGAGCAGACCCGAATGTGCGTCGGAGCTATCCGGATGTTGAACGGGGTTCCTTGGAAGGTGGGAACCGTTGTTATGACCATGATGAAGCTGTCCATTTCCTACGGACAGTATTGGAGTGGCCTGGCCATTTGGACAGGTCGTGTTTATATTTGTATTTGCTCGAAATTGATGGAGCAAACCTGGATGTGCGTCGGAGCTATCCGGATGTTGAGTGGGGGTCCCTGGAAAGTGGGAACCGCTGTTATGACCATGATGAAGCTGTCCATTTCTTATAGACAGCATTGGAGTGGCCTGACCATTTGGACAGGCCATGTTTATATATTTATTCAAAATTGATGGAGCAGACCTGGATGTGCGTCGGAGCTATCCGAATGTTGAGCGGGGGTCCCTGAAAGATGTGAGCCACTGTTATGACCATGATGAAGCTGTCCATTTCCTATGGACAGCATCGGAAGGGCCTGGCCAATTGGAGCAGGCCGTGTTTATATTTGTATTTGCAGGGACCACACCCTTAACCTATAACCTAAACCTATTCTCAAATCCCAAAACCTATAATTACAACCTAAACCTTAACCTAAACTTATAACCTATAACCTAAACCTATAACCTAAACTCAATTCCCTAAACTCTAACCTACAACCTAACCTAAACCTATATTTATAACCTAAACCTATTCTCAAATCCCAAAACCTATAACTATAACCTAAACCTTAACCAAAAACCTATAACCTATAACCTAAACGTAATTCCCTAAACCTTAACCTACGCCCTAACCTAAACCTATACTTATAACCTAAACCTATTCCTAAATCCCAAAACCTATAACTTAAAGCCTAAACCTTGACCTAAACCTATAACCTATAAACTGAACCTATAACCTAAACTCAATTCTCTAAACCTTAACCTATAACCTAACCTAAACCTATTCTTAAATCCCAAAACCTATGATTATAACCTAAACCTTAACCAAAAACCTATAACTTATTACCTAAACCTATAACCTAAACTTAATTCCCTAAACCTTAACCTACACCCTAACCTAAACCTATACTTATAACCTAAACCTATTCTCAAATCCCAAAACCTATAAACCTAGACCTTAACCTAAACCTAAACCTATAACCTAACGCTATAACCTGTAACCTAAACCTAAACCTACACTTATAACCTATAACTTATAACCTAAACCTAAAACCCAAACATAAACCCGATCTCGAACCCGAATCCGATTTCCTAAACCTAAACCTTAACGTATTCTCAAATCCCTGAACCTAAACCTATAACCTAAACTCAATTCCCTAAACCTTAACCTATAACCTAACCTAAAACCTAAACCTATAACCTTAACCTAAACATAAAAACCTAAACCTAAACCTATAACCTTAACCTAAACATAAAAACTAAACCTAAACCTATACTTATAACCTAAACCTATTCTTACAACCTAAACCGATTCTCAAATCCCATAACCTATAACCTAAACCTAAACCTTAACCTAAACCTATAACCTAAACCTAAACCTAAAACCTAAACCTAAACCTAAACCTACACTTATAACCTATAGCCTAAACCTAAACCTAAAACCCAAATGTAAACCCGATCTTGAACCCGAACCCGATTTCCTAAACCTAAACCTTAATGTATTCTCAAATTCCTAAACCCAAACCTACACCTAATCCTAATCTCAACTCTCTAACCTGAACCTAAACCTAAACTTGAAAACCCAAACTTAAACCCAATCCCGAACCCGAAACTAATTTTCTAAACCTAAAATTATAACCTTAAGCTAAACCTATTCTCAAATCCCAAAACCTATAACCTATAACCTAAACCTAAACCTTAACCTAAACTTAAACCTTAACCTAGAACCTAAACCTATAACCTAAACTCAATTTCCTAAACCTTAACCTATAACCTAACCTAAACCTAGACCTATAACTCGAACCCAATTTCCTAAACATAAATCTTAGCGTTTTCTCAAATCCGTAAACCTAAACCTACACCAAATCCTAATCTCAACTCCCTAACCTAAACCTAAACCTAAACTTGAAAACCCAAACCTAAACCCGATCCCGAACCCGAACCCGATTTCTTAAACCTAAACTTTAAACCTTAACCTAAACCTATTCTCAAATCTCAAAACCTATAACCTAAACCTAAACCTATAAAACCTTAACCAAACCTAAAACTTAACCTATAACCTAAACCTAAACCTTAAAGTATTTTCAAATCCCTAAACCTAATCCTACACCTAATCCTAATCTCAACTCCCTAACCTAAACCTAAACCTAAACTTGAAAACCCAAACCTAAACCCAATCCCAAACCCGAACCCGATTTTCTAAAAATAAACTTATAACCTTAACCTAAGCCTATCTCAAATCCCAAAACCTATAACCTATAACCTAAACCTAAACCTTATCCTAAACTTAAACCTTAACCTAGAACCTAAACCTATAACCTAAACTCAATTTCCTAAACCTTAACCTATAACCTAACCTAAACCTAAACCTATAACTCGAACCCGATTTTCTAAACATAAATCTTAACGTTTTCTCAAATCCGTAAACCTAAACCTATACCTAATCCTAATCTCAACTCCCTAACCTAAACCTAAACCTAAACTTGAAAATCCAAACCTAAACTCGATCCCGAACCTGAACCCGATTTCCTAAACCTAACCATAAAACCTTAACCTAAACCTATTCTCAAATCCCAAAACCTATAACCTAAACCTAAACCTAAACTTATATAACCTTAACCAAACCTAAAACTTAACCTATAACCTAAACCTAAACCTTAACGTATTCTCAAATCCCTAAACTTAAACCTACACCTAATCCTAATCTCAAATCTCTAACCTAAACCTAAACCTAAACCTAAACTTGAAAACCCAAACCTAACCCAATCCCGAACCCGAACCCCATTTCCTAAACCTAAACTTATACTTAACCTAAACCTATTCTCAAATCCCAAAACATATAACGTAAACCTAAACCTTAACCTAAACCTAAACCTTAACCTATAACCTAAACTCAATTTCCTAAACCTTAACCTATAACCTAACTTAAACCTAAACCTATAACCCGAACCCGATTTCCTAAACCTAAATCTTAACGTATTCTCAAATTCCTAAACCTAAACCTACACCTAATCCTAATATCAACTCCCTAACCTTAACCTAAACTTGAAAACCCAAACCTAAACCCGATCCCGATCCCGAACCCGATTTTTAAACCTAAACTTATAACCTAAACCTAAACCTCTTCTCAAATCTTAAAACCTATAACCTAAACCTAAACCTATATAACCTTAACCTAAACTTAAAACTTAACCTATAACATAAACCTTAACCTATAACCTTAACTTATAACCTAAACCTATAACCTAAACTCAATTTCCTAAACCTTAACTTATAACCTAACCTAAACCTAAACCTATAACCCAAACCTGATTTCCTAAACCTAAACCTTAACATATTCTCAAATCCCTAAACCTAAACCTACACCTAATCCTAATCTCAACTCCCTAACCTAAACCTAAACCTAAACTTGAAAACCCAAACCTAAACCCGATCTCGAACCCGAACCCGATTTCCTAAACTTAAACTTATAGGTTATAGGTTAGGTTTAGGTTAAGGTTTAGGTTATAGGTTTAGGTTATAGGTTTTAGGTTTAGGTTAAGGTTTAGGTTTAGGGTATTTTTGTTTATGATGTTAAGCTTATATGTATTTATGCGTGAATGAATGTGATGTGGATAAGATTGTTTGTTTTTGGATGAATGTAGTTTATGTTTGGATGGATTTACTTGTTTGGGTTTAGATGAACGTGAATATGAATATGATGAAATATATTATATAATAGTTGTATATCAGGATGAATATGATGAATATATTGTAACAAGTGTATATCAGGAATTTTGTGCTGGAATATTTTTTTTTTGAAAGAGACTTTTAGCGACGAAAATTTTCGCAGCTAAAAGTTTTGCAAAATATTTTTAACGACGAATATTTTCGTAGCTAAACGTTTTGCAAAATATTTTTAGCGACGAACATTTTCGTAGCTAAAAGTTATGCAAATATTTTTAGTGACGAAAATTTTCGCAGCTATAAGTTTTGTAAAATAGTATTAGCGATGAAACGTTTCGTAGCTAAAAGTTATGTAAATATTTTTAACCGACGAAAAGTTTCGTAGCTAAAAGTTTTGCAAAATATTTTTAGCTACGAAAAGTTTCGTAGCTAAAAGTTTAACTTTCACTTATTTAGCGACAAAAATATTCGTCGTTAAAAGTTTTGTAAAAGTTTTTTTGCGACGAAAATTTTCGTCGCTAAAAAAACTTTTAGCGACAATTAAAATTTTTCGTCGCTAAAAACCATTTGCTTCGGACTTTTAGCGACGAAAATTTTCGTCGCTAAAATGTTTTAGCTGCGAAAATTTAGCTTTTAGCGACGAAAATTTTCATCGCTGAAGGTGAGATTTCTTGTAGTGTAGGTGAAGTATTAAAATAGGCCCATCTCTAACAGCTGTAAGTTCAATCAAATCCCACCATATTGGATCACCAGGCAATCCATCATAAGGTCACATAGACAAGGATGAAAGGAAAAAAAAGAACAGATGAGCTTGATCCGGGACATTAGTAGCCCAAGTTTATAACAGCGTGGTGGGCATTCAATCCCACTGTTTCCTGTGGTGTGGTTCACTTGAGCTTTAGATCAGCTTGAATTTTGGTCTCATGCCTGCAAATGAGAGGATAGATGGTGTGAAGAAAACAAAAAAATTACGGTGGGCCTCACAAGAGGGAGGCAGATTTCTTGGGAAATCCTTTTACAGGAAGTTTCTTGGAACCTAGATGGGGCCCACCGTGATGTTTGTGAGAAATCCACTCCGTCCATCTGTTTTTTGAGCTCGTTTTAGGACATAAGCCAAAAAATGAGCCGGATCCAATACTCAAGTGGGCCGAAAATGTGTGGATTGAACTTCTACAGTTGAAATATTGGTGGACCACGAAAGTTTTGAATCAAGCTAACATTTATGTTTTCAATTCATCTCAGCAGGAACAACGTTTTGGATGGCCTGTAAAAATCACTGTCGATCCCACGGAGGTTTCAGCAATAGGAATTTCCCTACCCACATTTTCCTTCAGTGCAGTTCACTTGAGTCTTAGATATTGATCCGGTCTCATGTCGAAAATCATCTAAAAAAAACGGATGGACCGGTGGATTTCTAACAGATATCATGGTGGTCTCACCTAAGTTTCCAACGCAGGAACTTCCTACTAAAGGTTTTCACAGGAAATCCGTGTCCCTCACAAAGCATGGTTACGTCAGGCTCCGGGGATATTCCCGGAAACAGGCGCTGCAAGCAACTAGACCTCCTTTCTTTTGAGGTGTGGCCCACCAAATCAACTGCAATAATCTTTATTTACTCTATCTGTGGAGCTCGGCGGCGCCATTTTAGACCCAAACCAAAAACATGTGGGCATTCCATTCAGTGGAGTTCAGCCCACTGTCTCAAAATGTAAAAATGAAAAAAGTCAAACAATGTTACCTGGACTGTCCCCATTATTACTCAAAAACACTTAAATACTTTTCCAATTTATCAACTGCCGTCATCTCTGGATACCCATTGTCGGAAGGGGAGTGCATGTGTTTTATCTAAATTGTCCGTTCATCTTTTCGGATCATTCTAGGGCTTGATAAAAAAATGAGACAAATTTAAATCTCAGGTGGACTACACCATAGAAAACAGAAGTGATTGAATGTGCACCATTAAAAATCTCCCAAGTCCCACATTAATACTTAGTTGTATAGACCTTGGATGAGGGGTAAAACAAATACTAGTTTGATCGAAAACTTTTGTAGCTCCTAAGAATTTTTTATTTGGAGTTCAATCAATATTATTTTCTATGTTATGATACACTCAGATGTATTTAACTCATTTTTTCGCTCCCTGCTGTAAAATGATACGGCGTGGATGAGACACATACATCATGGTGGGGCCCACAGAGCACAGCCCATATACGTCCGTCATTATCATTCTTCAAATTACAGCTGATAACATCCAAAACTCAGATAGGCCACGGATTGCCAACTGTTGATTATCATGGGCCCGAGGCGTTGTGTATATATAATCAAAGACATTTAGATCTTTCATCAACTCGAGATTAAAGGGTAGGCCAAGACCCCGGCTGTTTTAATGCCTCATGTGGGCCCCTTGTGAAATTCAGTGGTGAATGTTTCCTCTCAGCTCATTCCCTTTGCTGTGGCCCACTGTAGTTTTGAATCGGACCGAGTTTTGGGCGATAGGTGTTTTCTGGTATGACTCATCTGATAGAGGGGTTGGATGGTGTGAATACATCACTGACCATCATCTGATAGAGGAGTTAGACGGTGTGAGTACATCACCATAAACTTATGGGTGCGCGCGGGCCTTCCTTCCAATGTACCACTCGCGTAGGACATCTGTACCACGAAAATTGTAGGCACCATCGTGAATAATAGTGGGAAAGAAATCGAGCAAGTCCAGTCATCAGGTGGGCTACACTGTTGGAATCTATGGACAACAGTCGGTCTAACATACAACTATGGAAATGCTCAGGTTCACCGTAATGATTATATGCCATTCAAACCGTTGATAAGGTCATTCTTATGGGATGAATCCAGAACACAAAAATAATAGCATGATCCAAAACTTCTCTGATCCTACAAATGTTTTAAACGTTGGATATTCAACCTCACTATTTATTATCATGAGGCCCACTTGAGTTTTGAATCTGTTTTATTTTTTACCTCATGTTAAAATTTTTTTTTTTTTTTTTCAAAGGATGGATTGTAGATTTCTCACAAACATCACCCTGTGCGTCACTAGCTTTCGACTGCGGAAACTTCGTCCAACAGCTGTTTCGGTCAATCCGTGTCGGCTGAATCTCATATGCGTATACCACGTATGTTTATGGAAATTGACTGCTTAGATAGCGATCCATGATTACTAGAAATGTTCACATCCAACTGATTGGATGATGAGTTTACGTCCACCCAGCAGATGGCTTTGAAGATGTCATGTGTCTACGACATGTAACCGGCCCACCCAGTTGGTTGGCCCTAACTTGAAGATCACGATATGCAAATATCAGCCTCGACTCATCATGCATGTGTAATTCACTCCGTCCGTCCATCAGTAACCTGTCTATTACGCAATAGGGTAAAAGATCTGATAGATCAACAACACAGGTGGGCCATAACATATGGAATAATGAAAAGATGATTCTACGCATAAGTTTGTGAAAGGGACGCAACTAAGTCTAAGATGCAGTTATCTATTTCGGTGCATCGTGTTGACTCTTGGTTTCAGATTCAGTTACATGGTATTTGTGGGCATACTATAATTGACTGTGTGACTTGATTCCAACCGAACAACTTTAACTCAAAGCATCAAAATAGATAGATATGTTGAAATTGACTATACAGGACTGAGATTTGAGAAGATCGATTGCTTATTCAGTCACTCACAAGATATTGTTTAAAATGATAAAGCGGATTATCGGAGGGTAGGGTTTCTCTTCCAAGATTGGGTTGCACCTTAACTTTCGTACGAAAGTACTTTTATATATAAAAGTTAAACAATAAAAAGGAAATACTTGTAGTCGACCGCAAATAGTAACTAGAAAGCACCTTTTTAAAAGAAGAACTCTGTGTTTTAATGGAAATCATCGAGCATAGACTTGGATTGCAGCTACTCCTAAGGTAGGGTTAGGCTACTAGTTACGTTAAAGTACGTAAAAGACAGTTTATGCCAAGGAACATAAAGGATAATCGATAGGCTGATTTGTTTTGTTTGATTGGGCTAGTATGAGACGTTTTACTTCATTGAAATACTTTGGTATGTATAGATCTTCTTTGGGATAGCCCACTAAATGCTTCTTCCTAGGATCGACAGTTATACCAACCACTTTATCTTCTAGATCCTTATTGGACACTTGTCCTGCTAACTGCTTTAGTACCGCTTTTTCCTCGAAAACGTCCTTCTTTCAAGTTTCTTGGTCCCACTTCGTTTACAAATAATGTATAATGCCCCAATTAGTGTTAGCTGTAATTCCGCAACACGTACTCAAAATATCTTCAAAGATGTAAAACATACTTTATACTTCTCGTGCTAATGACATGTACTTTCCCTAATTGTTTCTTCTAAGAATGCTAAAAATTAGGATATAACATTGCCACCCACGTCGCTTCGCCTTTAGGCAAAACTGCGAAAGGGACGGTAGTCCATTGTTGAATGCAATAAATGCGACTGACTTTTTCTTCCATGTGTCATTTCCTTATTGACTCTACTCGGCCGAGATGAAAATCCAAATGATGACTTTGCTTTTTTCACGGCTGCTATTATGACACGTAGTAAACGATCGAATCCTACGAGGAGTCATAATGATCTTTTTAGTAATGTGTACGTTTCCTGACCAATATATACGCATTTTTGAATCTAATTTGATTTTCTACGCTTCTTGCTCTCTCATCTCTCTTCTTCTTCTGAAATTCCTATTACCACCATAGTTGCTTCTTTGTCTTTTGGTCCTACAACTTTCCATTAGAAATATCTAATTAGAGACTTAGACACTCTCTCCCTTAATCATAAACGATGTCCTCTTCGATGTTTCCGTTAGCCAATATAAAATATTCCTTTCTCTTAGGCCGGCCTTCCATCCAGAAATTACCTATTGAGAAATCTCGTCGATGGACCAATTTTTCCCAAGCTATCTAGGCAAGATAATATTACTTCAATCTGAGTTCACAGATCCTTCGAATGCCTTCAAAGCTTCACGATCGTGGCTGAAATCAATGAAAGGATGGGCAGACTGGTACAACTATGTACTCTAGTAGTATGGTGATATATGGAGATAAGTTGGCATTGATGAATGCATTAGGTTTTCTATTTTTAAATATATAACATATACTCTCCTTCTTACTATAGCTTTGACTTTTTGGAGCTCCTTGACCAATACCTTTCATTTTGAATGTGGTCTCATGAGTCCAATAATTATGTATATATGTGCTTTCACTCATCTTCTTTCTTTTAGTAAATTAGTTTCTTTTTTTAAAAAAATTTGCTCAAGATGATGATCACTATTTTGTCTTTCTAGATAGGAATGGAAGAGCATAGTCCAATTTTATGTTCAATCAACACAAGAAAAGCACGAAAGTCGGTGATTAAGAACATACAATATTCTTATTGATGTGGATTTGCCATCATCTACCCTGTTTGAATGTTGTTCAAATCATGAAAGACTATGTTTATCTGGCCGAGGCACTAACTCAAAGATGACGACTAGCTTTCTCTCTGTTTGTACTTAATTATTTATATCATGGCATGTATGAAGCGATGATAAAAAGTTTTTATCATAGTTGAGGACCCTTTGGCTTTTCTAAATGTGATTTTATGAATAGTTCTATTCTTTCATTTGTAACTATGCTACTTGTACTCTCTACACCTCTTTCAATCAACACAGTATCTTCTACCACCGAATCATTCATACATTTGCAGAATGTATGAATTTATTCTTTTCACTTCACTCTGGCATGTCCAACAATTATTTTTGTTAATTCCAAGATAAAGAACTTGGCCCATTCTAGTTCATTGAAGACTCTAAATTGGCCAATCCTAATAGAATTGAGCAACGAGATAAAGCTTGGGAGAGTTAACTAATTTGTAGAGAATTCCCTTATGGTGGCACTATGGATATTGGTGTTAGTGCAAAGGCAAGGGTTGAATAGTATTGCCCCTATCTTTTTACCCGTCAATTCAATTTCGCTCAATGCATTCCTTACCTCTTCACTCATAAAACTTCCAACCAACCTTCTCATGAGCACCCAATTGTGGAATAGGTTGACATTCATCAGACCTTCCACAACAACTTTTAGTTAATAAGTGCTACTCTTGTGTCGTGAGTCATTTAGTCGACCATGCCAGGCGATCATTTTATGTGATTGGTGGGAAAATTACTATAATAAATTTTTGATTGAGCTCAACAAACTCATCATTACTTGGTTTTACTCTTTGGAGATAAAAAACTGAACTTGTGGCCAAGAAAAAATATACCAATGATCGAAAAGGCTACCAGAAAGATTGCATTGAAACCAACCATGTCTCCAAGTCGAAAGACAACATGAGCTCAAAGAACAATAGCAAAGTCGACCACCTCTCCATCAACAACAACAATAAGAGTAGTCAATCCAGCATCACCTCAGTGCAAGTGTTAAAGAGTTGTTGCTGCTAGCCCTTTCAATCAGCACAACTAATTTAACCCACTTATGCTCCTCCAATTCCAAATCTTGCACCTCCTCAAGACATGAGGAAGATTTTAGGCCTAGGACCTCTTTCAGGTCCTATTCTTGTTGCTCTTGTTATTCTTGCAGCATCAATAAGCTCTCCTGTGATGGGTAGGGATGGTCGAGTTATGAGAAAAATCTCAGGTATTTCTTCTGCAACCAATGTTGTTCATACCTTCGAAACATATTATAAAACTATAAGTACTGGCCAGGAGCATTGCCCTTCAAGTATTCTTGGGAAATGAAACAAGAACATAAAAGTCATGTGGAAGCCCATTTCAATAGAGCTTTTAATAAATGGACGAAAGATAATGAAAGATTGAATGACCCCAACCTTCCTTTCAATCGATACCTCAAATCGTATAATCCCAATCCTCCACATTTTTCTCTTTCTGCTCTCCCTTTTACTGTGGTTATTAACCAACAAACCAAAGTTCAGTAAGTGATTAACTGATATTCTACCTTCGTTGTTTGTTCTAACTTAAGCGGACATTCTCCCTTTGCTTTTTAAAAAATAAAAAACTAAAAAAATTCTCACTCTTACCTTTCCTAATTTTTTCTTGTATTATGCGGTACTGAGAGAAGTTACAATTGTTAAAATAAAAGTTGCCCCTATAATTGTCTCTTATCCTCAACAGATAGAAGAAACTACCACCTCTGCTACTATGGGCGAATCTGCAAATCTTATGATAGAATTCAGTGGCTCTGATTTTAAAGCAGCAGCAAGCGATGCACCTTGGCCTGAAGGAGATGTCCTTTGAGACATGAAAACTACCCAATCACAGAAAGTTTTCATGTTTCCTCTCATTTTGAGGCTCCATCGGCCATTTGTGATATAAAACTGTACTTTGAGACATGAAAACTGTTGCCTCTCAGTTTCAAATTTAGTCACATGTAATATTTGCAGGCATGCTATAACCGATTGTGCGGTTCAATTCCAACCGAACAACATTGATCCCAGGCGCCAAGATAGACAGATACGTTAGAATTGACACTATATGATTGAGATCGGAGAATACCAATCGCCTATTAAGCCACTCACAAGATGTTGTTTAATGATCAAACGATTATCGAATGGTAGGGTTCGTCATCTGAGAATGGGTTGCACTGTACCTTCTGTACGAAAGGACTTTCAAATACAAAAGTTAAATCACAAAAAATGAAAATACTTACGGTCGACCATAGATAGCAACTATAAAACACATTTCTGAAAAAAGAAATCTGTGTTTCGATAGAAATCGTCGAGCATATAAGTATAGACTTGGATTGGAGATAAGGATTACAGTTATTGGATTATTGATACTCCTAATATAAGGTTAAATTATTAGTTATGCTAAGCAACATAAAAGATAATTTATGCTAAGGAACATAAAAGATAATTAATAGATTAATTTCTTTTGTTTGATTAGGTTAGTATGAGGCATTTCGTTTTATTAAAATGACATGCTATTTATAGATATTCTTTGGGATAGTCAATAAGATGCGACTTCCTACTATAGACAGTTATACTAATTACTTCGACACTGTTTTATCTTTTGGATTCTCTTTGGGCACATGTCATGCTTTAGCATCACTTTTTCCTCCGACCACCTCTTACTTTCGAGTTCCTCGATCACGCTTCCTTTATAAATAACACGTAACGCCTGTTATGCCATCCAATAATACTCAAAGATGTTAAACGTGCTTTGTACTTCTCTTGCAATTGGTTCTTCCGGTTAGGGTAAAAAATAAGGTACAAGACACCGCGAACACAAAGTGCCTAACTTGATGGACGGAAACCATGACTTCCCGACAGAACTCGTACATGCGAGGCTACAAGCCTGCAACAGTTCCCTCGCAAGGAACACGATCTCTACTAGTTTATTTAAGATAATAGTATTTAATTTCTCGAACGGATGGCGATGAAGCGTCATGCTAAGGGTAATGTGGTCTTTTCGAAGGCGTTTCATTTCAGCTTCCCTGCCCAACACAGGACTCTTCTTTCCACTGAAAAAGCAAAGTCAAAAACTACCTCCTGTTTCACGTGGTATTCTTATCATAAAACAATTTACTAGTCGTTTATGTATTCTCCTCTCCGTATAAATAAAACCCACCATCCACCATCCAAAATCATCAAAACATCTGCCCTTTTCCCTTCAAAACAAGAGAGAGAAAGAGAAATGGAAGGTCTGATACCGTACGTTCTGCATGCATTGAAGAAGAAGAAACAGCACAAGAACTACCGCCGCCTTTTGGATGGTTCAAGCCGAGGCAGCCGTCTCCCACTCACGGAGAGGGTGGCGTCCTTCGAAGGCTCATCTCACCGTAGGACGAGGTCTGACTTTCGGACTTCTACGTCTAACTCTATGGAGTTGAAGAATCGCCCTTCTTCCCACTTTAAAATCAAAGACTCCCGCTCTCAAATTCACAACAGATAGACAATTCAAAGAAATAATAGGTTTTATTTTTTATTTTTTATATTAATACATTGCAAATGTAAAAGAAATTGTATGTCTTTTCTTTTCTTTTTTTATTGTTGTTTATTCTTTTGTTTGACAATGGAAATATAAAACTGTGGTTCTTACTTTTCTCTATAGCCTTCCTCTTTGAATGGCACTGTCTTCTCCAACCGTCATGTTTGCATCTCCACCAATGTGAAGATTCCGAGATCTGCACCGTTCATTAGTACTCTCATCACCACCCGCAACCATCAGAACCTATCTCGATGAATCACTAATTCTAGATGTGCAACCAAAGCTCGCCACCTGGAATTGACCTTCTTTCCCATATTTGTTTGTCAACTAGGATCTCAGCTATTCATGATCACTCAGCATCTCCTACTATCTTTTCAACCAATCATCCATTCAGATCATCACACACGTGTGATCGCAGTGAAATGTTGTCCCAGAAGCACCAGATAGCTTCCTTTCGGAGGCGGATTGCCTGCAATGCTTCCGACGGCACGTTGTGACCCAAGGATTATGGGGCCACCTTGATGTATATGTTTTATCCACACTGTCCATCCATTTTGCCAGCCCATTTTTAGGGCATGATGTAAAAAATGCCAGGTACAAAGCTCAAGTGGACTACACTACATGAAATAGTGGGAATGATGGCACTTACCGTTGAAACCTTCCTAGCGTCTTAACATATGGTCCACCATGATTTTATTTGCCATCTAACTTTTTCACAGGGGAGATGAATTGCCTAGTGACCAAACACAAGGGATATCTTTGGTAACCAGGCATGATTTGCTTGGGCCATGTATCGCTGTTATTAGATATGATCCACCACTAATTATGTTTGATAGTTGTTAGGTGGAGTGATATTAGATCAACAAGCAATCATTTATGAGATCACACATACAAAGATGAAGGGAAAAAAACACATTAGCTTGATCCAGAATATTAATGGCTCGAAAAAGTTTTTAACAGTGGCAGTTAAATTCCCACTGTTTCCTATGGTGTGGCCCACTTGAGCTTTCTAACTACTTGATTTTTTGTCTCATACCCTAAAATGAGCTGGCAAGATCGATGGATAGCATGATAAAACAGAAACATTATGTGGGCCTCACGGACATGGATTGCCTGCGAAAGGCTTCCTACACAGAGAAGCTAGATGGATTGCCTTTATATTTCTTATATCCAAACTATTTGTAAAGTCATTCCCACTGTGATGAACTGAAAACATTTAAAAAATAAAAATAAAAATACTTAGCTTGATACAAAACTTCTATTAGCTGTATGAATGTTTTTATGGTGTTCATTCAATCCCCACTTCTTCTTGTAGCCAACTTATATTTTGGATCCACCTCATTTTTTGTCACATCTTAAATGAACTTACAATTTGGATAAACGGGGTGCTGGCTGCATCCCAAGTCCCAATGGCGGTTCTCAACGAACTTGACAAGAAGTTTGCCAACTTTTTCTGGGGTTAGGCTGATGGAAGGCGCAAACTACATTGGAGGAATTGGAAAGAATTAGCTACGCTAAAAGATGAAGGTGGAGTCGATTTCAGGAAATTGACAGATGTTATGAAGGCGTTGCGACTAAAGATGGCGTGGGGAGCCAAATTCGGTAAACAGAACAGTTTGTGGAGCAGTACTCACTACGCCAAAACTGCGAAAAAAGGATGGTCCAAAACCGTCTCAAATGGCCAAAAAGGACGGTCATGGACCGTCGCAAGGGCCGTCAAATTTTGACGTGTCATATTACTTAAAGGACGGTTGAAAACCGTCATTTTTATTGACGAAAAAAAAGACAGTCATGGGCCGTCCCAAAAAAGGACGGTCCTGAACCGTCCTTAAAAAGGACGGTCTTGGACCGTCCCCTATAAGATTTTAAAGGACGGCCATCGACCGTCCTTAAAAAAGACTGTCGTCGACCGTCTCTGATAAGTCTTCAAAGGACGGCTATAGACCGTCCTTTAAAAGGACGGTCATGGATCGTCCTTAAAAAGGACTGTCGTAGACCGTCTCTGATAAGCCTTCAAAGGACGGCCATAGACCGTCCTTTAAAAGGTCGGTCATGGACCGTCCTTAAAAACGACTGTTATGGACCGTCTCTTATGAGCCTTCAAAGGACGGCCATAGACCGTCCTTTACAAGGACTGTCATGAACCGTCCTTTTTATGAGGGTCAATATACACCTGTTACAATATATTTCATCATATTCTTCCTAATATACACCTGTTATATAATATATTTCATCATATTCACATTCACATCCATCTAAACAACCCAAACCACATAAATCCAACATAAACTACATTCATCCAAACATAAACTACATCCATCTAAACACAAGCAATCTTATCCACATTACATTCATCCACACATAAATACATATAAGTTTAACATCATAAATAAAAAAAGAAAAAAAATCAGCAACAATTTTCTTTTTGTGTCTTTCACCTGAAAAAAAAAATATTAAATCAACAAAACATTATAATTCAGAATCATGAAAAATTGCATAAACTTCTTCCAAAAAAGTGGACACTTTTTAAAAATAAAACTGATCATTAAAACAGGTTTAGGTTTAGGTTTTAAGTTTTAGGTTTAGGTTTTAGGTTATAGGTTAACATTAAGGTTAGGTTTTGGTTTAGGTTTAGGTTTAGGCTTAGGTTATAGGTTTAAGTTAAGGTTTAGGTTTTAGTTATAGGTTATAGTATATAGGTTATACCTTTAGGGAATTGAGAATAGGTTAAGGTTAAGGTTTAGGTTTAGGAAATCGGGTCCGAGTTCGGGATCAGGTTTAGGTTTGGGTTATCAAGTTTAGGTTTAGGTTTTAGGCTTATGTTTAGATTATAGGTTTAGGTTATAAGTGCATGTAATAGGTTTAGGTTTATGTTAGGTTATAGGTTAAGGTTTGGGTTTACGAAATCGGGTTCGGGTTCGGGTTCGGGATCAGGTTTAGGTTTGGGTTTTCAAGTTTAGGTTTAGGTTTAGGTTAGGGAGTTGAGATTAGGATTAGGTGTAGGTTTAGGTTTAGGGATTTGAGAATACATTTCGATTTTAAGTTTAGGTTTAGGTTTTAGGCTTATGTTTAGGTTATAGGTTTAGGTTTAGGTTAGGTTATAGGTTAAGGTTTAGGTTTAGGAAATCGGGTTTGGGATCGGGTTTGGGTTTGGGTTTTCAAGTTTAGGTTTAGGTTTAGGTTAGGGAGTTGAGATTAGGATTAGGTGTAGGTTTAGGTTTAGGGATTTGAGAATACATTTAGGTTTTAGGTTTAGGCTTAGGTTCTAGGTTATAGGTTTAGGTTTAGGTTAAGCTTTAGGTTTAGGTCATAAGCTATAGGTTTAGGGAATTGAGAATATGTTAATGTTTAGGTTTAGGAAATTGGAGTACGGGTTCGGGATCGGTTTTAGGTTTGGATTTTCAAGTTTAGGTTTAGGTTTAGGTTAAGAAGTTGAGATTAGGATTAGGTGTAAGTTTAGGATTAGGGATTTGAGAATACATTTAGGTTTTAGGTTTAGGTTTAGGTTATAGGTTATTGGTTTAGGTTAAAGTTTAAGTTTAGGTTTAGGTTTAGGTTTAGGTTATAAGCTATAGGTTTAGGGAATTGAGAATAGGTTAAGGTTTAAGTTTAGGAAATCGAGTTCGGGTTTGGGATCGGGTTTAGGTTTGGATTTTCAAGTTTAGGCTTAGGTTTAGGTTAGGGAGTTGAGATTAGGATTAGGTGTAGGTTTAGGTTTAGGGATTTGAGAATATATTTAGGTTTTAGGTTTAGGTTTAGGTTATAGGTTAAAGGTTTAGGTTTAGGTTTAGGTTTCGGTTTAGGTTGTAAGCTATAGGTTTAGGGAATTGAGAATAGGTTAAGGTTTAGGCTTAGGAAATCGTATTCGGGTTCCGGATCGGGTTTGGGTTTCGGTTTTCAAGTTTAAGTTTAGGTTTAGGTTAGGGAGTTGAAATTTGGATTAGGTGTAGGTTTGGGTTTAGGGATTTGAGAATACATTTAGGTGTTAGGTTTAGGTTTAGGTTATAGGTTACGAGGTTTAGGTTTAGGGTTAGGTTAAGGTTATAGGTTATAGGTTTAGGTTTAGGAAATTGAGAATAGGTTAAGGTTTAGGATTAGGAAATCGGGTTCGGATTCGGGATCGGGTTTTGGTTTGGGTTTTCAAGTTTAAGTTTAGGTTTAGGTTAGGGAGTTGAGATTAGGATTAGGTGTTGGTTTCGATTTAGGAATTTGAGAATACATTTAGGTTTAGGTTTAAGAAATCGGGTTCGGGTTCGGGATCGGGTTTAGGTTTGGGTTTTCAAGTTTGGGTTTAGGTTTAGGTTAGGGAGTTGAGATTAGGATTATGTGTAGGTTTAGGTTTAGGGATTTGAGAATACATTTAAGTTTTAAGTTTATGTTTAAGTTATATGTTATAGGTTTAGGTTTAGGTTAAGGTATAGGTTTAGGTTTAGGCTTAGGTTTAGGTTATAAGATATAAGTTTAGGGAATTGAGAATAAGTTAAGGTTTAGGTTTAGGAAATCGGGTTTTGGTTTGGGATCGGGTTTAGGTTTAGGGGAGGCGGTTGAGATTAGGATTAGGTGTAGGTTTAGGTTTAGGGATTTAAGAATACATTTAGGTTTTAGGTGTAGGTTACGGGTTTAGGTTTAGGTTTAGGTTTAGGTTATAAGCTATAGGTTTAGGGAATTGAGAATAGGTTAAGGTTTAGGTTTAGGAAATCGGGTTAGGGTTCGGGATCGGGTTTAGGTTTTGGATTTCAAGTTTAGGTTTAGGTTTAGGTTAGGGAGTTGAGATTAGGATTAGGTGTAGGTTTAGATTTAGGAATTTGAGAATACATTTAGGTTTTAGGTTTAGGTTTAGGTTATAGGTTACAGGTTTAAGTTTAGGTTTAGGTTAAGGTTTAGGTTTAGGCTTAGGTTTAGGTTATAAGATATAGGTTTAGGGAATTGAGAAAAGGTTAAGGTTTAAGTTTAGGAAATCGGGTTCGGGTTCGGGATTGGGTTTAAGTTTGGGCTTTCAAGTTTAAGTTTAGGTTTAGGTTAGGGAGTTGAGATTAGGATTAGGTGTAGGTTTAGGTTTAAACATTTGAGAATACATTTAGGTTTTAGGTTTAGGTTTAGGTTATAGGTTACAGGTTTAGGTTTAGGTTTAGGTTAAAGTTATAGGTTATAGGTTTAGGTTTAGGTTTAGGTTAAGGTTAAGGTTTAGGTTTAGGTTTAGGTTATAAGATATAGGTTTAGAGAATTGAGAATAGGTTAATGTTTAGGTTTAGAAAATCGAGTTCGGGTTCGAGATCGGGTTTAGGTTTAGGTTAGGAAGTTGAGATTAGGATTAGGTGTAGGTTTAGGTTATAGATTTAGGTTTAGGTTAGGTTATAGGTTAAGGTTTAGGGAATTGAGAATAGGTTGAGGTTTAGGTTTAGGAAATCGGGTTCGGGTTCGGGATCGAGTTTAGGTTTGGGTTTTCAAGTTTAGGTTTAGGTTTAGGTTAGGGAGTTGAGATTAGGATTAGGTGTAGGTTTAGGTTTAGGGATTTGAGAATACATTTAGGTTTTGGGTTTAGGTTTAGGTTATAGGTTACGGGTTTAAGTTTAGGTTTAGGTTAAGGTTATAGGTTATAGGTTTAGGTTTAGGTTATGGTTTAGGTTTAGGTTTAGGGAATTGATAATAGGTTAATGTTTAGGTTTAGGAAATCGGGATCGGGTTTAGGTTTAGGTTAAGGAGTTGAGATTAGGATTAGATGTAGGTTTAGGTTTAAGGATTTGAGAATACACTTAGGTTATAGGTTTAGGTTTAGGTTTAGGTTAGGTTATGGGTTAAGGTTTAGGGAATTGACAATAGGTTGAGGTTTAGGTTTAGGAAATCGGGTTCGGGTTCAGGATCAAGTTTAGGTTTGGGTTTTCAAGTTTAGGTTTAGGTTTAGATTAGGGAGTTGAGATTAGGATTAAGTGTAGGTTTAGGTTTAGAGATGTGAGAATACATTTAGGTTTTAGGTTTATGTTTAGGTTATAGGTTATAGGTTTAGGTTTAGGTTTAGGTTTAGGTTTCGGTTTAGGTTATAAGCTATAGGTTTAGGGAATTGAGAATAGGTTAAGGTTTAGGTTTAGGAAATCGGGTTCGGGTTCAAAATCGGATTTAGGTTTGGATTTTCAAGTTTAGGTTTAGGTTTAGGTTAGTGAGTTGAGATTAGGATTAGGTGTAGGTTTAGGTTTAGGGATTTGAGAATACATTTAGGTTTTCGGTTTAGGTTTAGGTTATAGGTTACAGGTTTAAGTTTAGGTTTAGGTTAAAGTTATAGGTTATAGGTTTAGGTTTAGGTTTAGGTTTAGGTTTAGGTTATAAGATATAGGTTTAGGGAATTAAGAATAGGTTAGGTTTAGGTCTAGGTTTAGGTTTAGGGAATTGAGTTTAGGTTATAGGTTTAGGGAAAGGTTCGGTTTAGGTTATAGGTTTTGGGATTTGAGAATAGTTTTAGGTTATAAGAGGTTGGGTTATAAGTTAAGGTTTAGGGATTTGAGTTTAGGTTATAGGATTAGGTTTAGTTTTAGTTTTAGGGATTTGAGTTTAGGTTATAGGTTTAGGTTTAGGTTCTAGGTTTAGGTTTGGGTTTTGGGATTTGGTTTTGATTATATGTTTTGATTTAAGTTATAGATTATAGGTTTAGGTTTTAGGTTTTGGTTTTAGGTTTAGGTTTGTTTTAGGTTTTAGGTTTTAGGTTTTGATTTAGGTTATAGGTTAACGGTTTAGGTTATAGGTTTTTGGATTTGAGAATGGGTTCGGGTTTAGGCTATAGGTTTTGGCTTTGGTTTAGGTTACAGGTTTTGGTTTTGGTTATAGGTTATAGGTTTAGGTTTAGGTTTAGATTATGGGTTATAGGATTTGAGAATGCATTTGGGTTTAGGATATAGGTTTTGGTTATATGTTTTGATTTAAGTTTAGGTTATAGGTTTAGGTTTTAGGTTAAGGTTATAGGTTTAGGTTTAGGTTTAGGTTAAGGTTATAGGCATAGGTTAAGGTTTAGGTTTAGGTTTAGGTTATAAGATATAGGTTTAGGGAATTGAGAATAGGTTAAGGTTAAGGTTTAGGTTCGGGTTCGAGATTGGGTTTATGTTTGGGTTTTCAAGTTTAGGTATAGGTTTAGGTTAGGGAGTTAAGATTAGGATTAAGTGTAGGTTTAGGTTTAGGTTTTAAGTTAAGGTTTAGGTTTAGGTAAGGTTGAGGTTTAGGTTATAGGTTAAGGTTTTAGGTCATAGGTTTTGGTTTAGGTTAAGGGTATGGTCCTGCAAAGCAAATATAGATATAAACACGGTCATCCGACACAAATGCCAGGCCCCTCCAATGCTGTCCATAAAAAATGGACAGCTTCATCATGGTCATAATAGCGGTTCCCTCTTTCCAGGGAACCCCGCTCTTCCGAATAGCTCCGACGCACATCCGGGTCTGCTCCATTAATTTCGATCAAATACATAAACACGGCCTGTTCAAATGGCCAGCCCCTCCAATGCTGTTCATAGGAAATGAACAACTTCATCATTATCATAACAGCGGTTCCCATCTTCCAGGGACCCCCGCTCAACATCCGAATAGCTCCGACGCACATCCGGGTCTACTCCATCAATTTCGAGTAAATACATAAATATGGCCTGTCCAAATGGCCAAGCCACTCCAATGTTGTCCATAGGAAATGGACAGCTTCATCATGGTCATAACAGCAATTCTCACCTTTCACGGACCCCCGCTCAACATCCGGATAGCTCCGACGCACATCCGGGTCTGCTTATTTAAATAAAATGGATTATCAAGATCATTTAAATAAAATCAGGTCCAATCAATAATCTGACCTGGAGGATTCTATTAGCATTGTTGACGGCACCTCGAATCTTGTTTTAGGGCCTAGAAAGTCAAAATTAGATACAAAAATTAGAAAAACCAAAGAAATTTAAGAAAGATAGTCAAAGTCCATGTGAATGAGCACAAGTATGCACCTACATATGAATTCTGAAAAGCTATTGCATATCACAAAAAATAATAATAACAATAATAATTAATAAATAAATAAATAAATAATAAAAAATCCTTGCGTTTGGTTATTCAACAAAATGGGTTAGAATGAATTCATTTACCTAATTCATGGAAACCTTGCGTTTGGATATTCAACAAAATTGAATTGTAATAATTCAATTTGGTTCAATAAACTCAGATTTCTAAGAAGGATTTAATGGTTTTAAATCCATGGTTTTCTGGAAAAGGTCCATTTCCTGAACGTCAAATTCAACGGGGAAAGTAACATGGTTAATATTACTTTTCACAGGGCAAAGTTTCAATTATGTCTCTTCTTTACCTTCCATTTTTTTCTTAACAAGAAAATCCATATTTACTAATATTTCCATTTTTCTATTTTTCAAAAGAATGAGTTCGGACTTCGAAAGTGTCGGCTCTGGCACTCGTACTTTCAGCCCAAACCCTAACCAAGGACTCCAAAATTACCAAGTACTCATAAACATTCATTGCAAGCATTTTCTGTCCATGTGCATAACGACCATACTGTTAAAATCAATCCTCTTATTTTCATTTACAGAAACTAGTGGATGACAAATTATGTGTAACTTACAGAGACGGTTCAGCCACTTGTGCAATTAGGGAAGGTTCAAAAGGGCCAGATTTTCACTTTGCAAACCTTGAAAATAGAAGGCAAAACAACTCTGTCAAATTGGACACTAAATAAACAATCATCATTATCTAAATCATGAAATGATATACTTCACATAAATAATATGAGAAATATCTGATAATCTATCTGAACATTCTCATTTCAGCTATGTAATCATCCTAGATATTTACACAGTTGTGTCATTTTTTTAAATGATGGAATTTTATTAATAATCCAAAAGGCCACACATATACTTGTAGTTATAAACAAATTACTGTTGCAAGCTTAGCTGCAGGAGGAATCGAACCAACAACAATGTAAGGTAACAATGCAAGGTTTCTCAAATTACTCGAAGCATGAGGAATCAGACCAGTCAGATTGTTTCGTAGCAACATCAACTCAACCAAATTCTTGAAATTCCCTAATTCTTTTGGTAACTCCAACAAGAATGTTGCTACACATTTTAAAAGTCACACTTTACAATTCAGAATGAGATCCAAGTAGTGAATCAGGTGGGCCTTTTCATGTTGCTACACATTTTAAAAGTCACATGATTAGTTAGAACAGTTAACAAATGAACACCCATGGATAGAAATAAGCTATAGCCCGCATTCAACCAGAAAAATCCTCATTAAATGGCTTGAACGATCTGACCATGGTTCTCCATTAGCAAAACTAATTGCTAGGGCAAACATGTCTAAGACCTGCCGCATAATATATCATCATCATCATTATCATCTAAGCCACGACAGTACTTACCTGATTCCATTTCTAATGCAAGTCAGCCCAAGCAACATCTTCTTGCAACTGGATGGAGTGTGTAAGTGCAAAGAGGCTTGTTGCAGGTGATTCGGTCCTTTTTCATCTGGTAAGCTCGTTCAGATCCTCATGCCACCTATCTTATGCATGCAGCATTTCAACCTGCCATGTCATATATAATTTGCATCTAACACTAAAATATATTGGTTTCATCATCAGGAATGAAAGAATCAGTTAATCCTGGGAATCTGGCATGCTAATCAGCTACAAACAGTCATGCCTTTGTCACTATATATATTAACTTCTTAAATTGTCTTTCATAAAAAGAAAGAAATAGTTACTGACCATATGCAGTGGTGGATTTCATGCATGAGGGTTTGTATGTGGATTTCACAGGTTTGTACTCTCAAGGCAAGGAGTGATGATATACTCTCCTCCATCTCTTTGAGTGTCCTTAACAGTTGCATCACAATCAAATTTTCACTGGTACAATTTGGAATGTACAAAATAACGGAAAGTAGATTACTGAATCACAATTTCATGTAAAATCTTTCTGCCAGCTCTAGATTCCTGAGGTATTTCAAATCTACCCTATGATTAGAAGCTAGATTTGAAGAAAGAACATTATGGAATCAGGTCACAATGTGCACACTGAAAATAACTTAGAAAAGGATGAAGCTTGTGGAGAAAGTTTTTGCAGCTCTAGCAAACCCATTTGTAAGTATTAGATCATTCAAGTGCAAATTATTAAGAAAGTTTTTTAGTGTGGTACATGTGAATTAAAACTGCACTAATAGTAAACTGTTAACTATAAGAGGAACTAAGGAAATGGTAATTAAACGATAAACAAAAATAACGAAAAAAAGATAGATCTTATCCAAATAAGTGTGTTGGCATGTGTGACAAGCAAGCATATTTGGTTGAAACAGAATATAGGAGTTTTTGTAACATTGCTAGATAGGTCACGATTCTAATAAGGTTGCAAGTACAAAGGAACATACCAACAAAAAAGTAAGATTAAGAAATCCTATGAGCCCTTAGGCTCTAATAACATGTTAAGAAGCAGGAGAGAATTTGTGAGAAAAAGAGCATATGGGGCTGGAATGTCCAGCTCACTCTTATTTATAATATTAGAAGAAAATGAAAAATTACATATTATGCCTTATACTAAGGAAAAACTAAAGGGTAAGGGGCAAATAAAGAAGGCATGAAACAAAGATAAATGGCTGAAAAATTGGGGATAAAGGTCCATAACATATATAAAACCCAGGTGTATTTACCTGTGGACCCAGTCATCCTTTTAAAAAACTTTCCTCTTTTAAAAAACTTACTACCTCCACCCATATCCTTTGGGGCCTCTCCCTTAGAGCCTTCAACTTGAACTGACCCACTCCTAATTGTCGCAGTTCTTGGTTTCTTGCTACCTCCATATATATATATATATATATATATATATATATATATATATATAAAATAAAAAAGAGGCAAAAATATATTTATTTCCTATATATGTTTAATTTAAATCAATCAAGCCAACACATGTTATCCATCATACAAATATACATTTAAGATATTTTTATTACCCTATGATGTTTCATACCTAGGTAGACTGGGTTTTACATCATAGTAGATTGGAATAAATTAGAGAAAAAGAAAGTGATTGCTGTTGCACTGGGGAATGCTAATGCGGACCCAACTGTCTTTCTTCTTTTCAAACTATAGAATGAGAATGACTCCCAGGAATATAATTTAAAAGTGCCCTAAGCTTACACTCGTAAGCTAAGAATACTTATTTAAGATTAGAATCACTCATCAGTTAAACCCCACTTGGTAGATTTCATGGCTCAAAATTGAGGCTGATGGGATCATTAGATCGGCAATCCATTGTAAAGATCCAATTATATGCCACCCAAACAAATAAGAATTTGTGTGGCCCACCTGATGATTTGAGAGAAATTGATATTTTGTACATCTAAAAGAATTGATGGGGCCGGGTGCACTTGTTGGAAGGGGTGGATGGGTGTTGGGGCCATGATGTTGGACTCTTACCTTATAGGTTGGTCTACTCATCAAAAAGAAAAAGAAAAAGAAAAAGAAGAATGTTGCTATTCTCTCATTTAACCCAAAATAAATAAATTCAACAAATTAAAATTAAAAAAAAAAAATAATCCGGATTCAATGAAAAGAATCTGAAAAGCAACATTCCATTCATTAATGCAAGAACAAATGAAAATCACAATAAAATTAAAACATAAAAAACCATTTCAGATTCAATCTAGTGAATGTAAAAAATCACAACTATTGCATTCAAAAAAAAAAAAAAAAAAAGGATGTGACTTTTGCAATCCTTCAAAATAGCATAGTTGTATATATGCTATCCACTGTTTCTTAAATGGTGCATTTAGCATTCATGTATGTCAGTCAAGACCATCTAGATGTTTGGAGGGTAGCACATACCTTGCACATGATTGGAGGGCAGAGTTGCGTTCGCAAAATCATCACATACAGCAACTATATATGAACTTTCACATTCTGCATTTTTTCCCACCAGAGTTGCATTTGCAAAATATTCAATACATGCAAAAGGTGAGTCACATACCATGAAACTTGTTATAGAAATTGGGCCAATCTACTCATTGGGCAGGCCATAAGTCAAAATTAATGGCCAGCTAATGGAAATCTAGCTAATCACATGACTAAATGTAATTGTCCCGCCGACATGGATTGGCCTAAAGTTCAAACCAAGTAATCAACATTTTGTGAATGTAATTGTTCCGCTGACATGGTAAGTTGACTTCCCAAATATTGAAAAGGTCAAAAGCTACAACAGAACCAAAAGTAGATATACCTTATTGGCCGCCTTATTGCCAAGACCAAATTTATTAGCAGGCTTTCCATCCGGAATCTTGTAATCTCTAAACCAATCCCAAATTGCAGTGAGAGTTCCCTGCATCAAAGCAAACTAATAGATGAAATCAAGGGCCAGAGGATAATTCCAAGTTGTGAATGAAAATGACCATTGAATGTATCTCACCTACTTTGAACAAAGTTTTTCATGGTTCAAACCACATCATAAGAAATAAGCAGCAGTCTCCAGACATGTATCAGCAAACTCCAAAATGAGACATGTCAGCGTGTATTAGATGATACATTCCATGTGAGTACTGATTTAGTGCATCACTAGAGATGACAAATGACAATACAATGTTGAATCTTCATTTTATCATATGATGGTGGCATCAATACAATTTCTGCATAGCAGGAAAGCTGAAAAAATCATATGAGAAGAAAATGAAGTCAACATTCATTGAAATAAAATATCTATCCATATAATCAAAGTGAAGGAGTCTTATGCATTAGCGCACAATGATCAAACATTTGCAAATACGATATATGGATTATGCCACTTCAATCTCCATCCTCAAAAATTAAAAAGCATTAATGATGCAGGACCATCTGACCATCCACCAGGAGACCCAGAGTGGTCTCACTGCTATCATCCAACGAGGACATCTGCATTTCGCAGAAGCAGAGCCCATGTATTCCACAAAATTGACATGATAAGATGGGCTAAACACCCCAATCCTCAAAATCTGCTCCATAAGAATGCAATGATAAAGTGCTGGGTCCAATCTCAATCATTTCTCATCTGCCGGTAAACAAGCTCCCGTCCACATTTGGCATACATCCCATGTGGGCTATGCTCACAGATATCTGGAAATGATTACAAATCCAATATTGTCTCCAAAATCCAGAAAGGACACAACATTATAACTAATCCAACATCTGTAAAATACCTACTATCAAAGGAGAAAATAATGATAATATTTCATACCGGAAAATGTTTCTCAACATCAGCAACATCGTTTACGAGCGAAGCTCTCGGATCGTCCAACAATATTGCAACTATTTTCCAATCAAGCTCCCCCTCATCAATCATAGCCAAACCTGCTAGGGTCTTGACCTTGAGACATTCAAACGGAAAAAAACTCGAGAAAACCAAAAAATTTGGAAGAAAGAAAATGCAAAAACCGTGGAAAAATCAAATGGCGTATATGAAACCCCAAAAATCGGCTCTGGAAAATTTACACCAAAATGCAGAGATTTTCTTCTATTATGATAAATCATAGAAAGAAAAAGAGGAGGAAATCGAAACGAGGTACCTGAAAATCTCCCGATCGCAAATTCCTGGCAACGTAAATGAATGTCTAAACAGGAATTCCAGCGAATTTTGTTTGAAGGAAGGCGCGGCCTCCTCTACTTGGAAGATGGATTTGGAAGATGGATTCGGAAATCCTCTTCTAAAATGAATGTAACTTTCAAATCCAACAGTTGTGAGTTTTTCATCATTTATAAAATAAACTATATTAAAAGCCATACATATAATGGACCATTTACAGATGATTAAGATAGTCTTCTATAGGAAAAAAGTATAAATATTAGCCATTTACAACTAGACCCATCATTTAGATGGTCTGGATAACACCATCTCATTGCCACCATTGTTCTGAATGAGTCACCACCATTTTACATCAAATACAAAACTCACACATTGTCACTGTACAATAAAAAACCAACCGGTTGAGCTTTGGATCCGGTAGCGTTGAGCTTTGAATCTGGTAGGCTCTATGGGTCCCACCATGATGTATATGTTTTATCCCCGCCATCCATCCATTTCTTAACGTCATTTTACGGTTGATCCCTAAAAATGAGCTTGATATAAATCTCAGGTGGACCACACCCCATGAAAATAATAGTGATTGGATATCCATCACTAAAATCCTCCTAAGGCCCTTGTATTGTTTATTTGACATCCAATTTGTTTATTAGGTCATACAGGCCTAGATGAAGGGAAAAACGAAAATCATCTCAATCCAAAACTTTTATGGCCTCCAGAATATTTTTAATGGTTCACGCTCATTCGACATTGTTTCCTGTAATGTGGTCCATTTCAGATTGGGATATACCTCATTTTTGGTCTCATGCCGTAAGATGATTTTTAAAAATAGATGGATGACATGGATTAAACACATACATCATGGTGGGGCCCATAGAGCACCAACCACCAACCATTGGTCGGTGTCCGAAGGAGTAGCCAATCCGTTCCCCTTATTTGTGGTGCGGTCCATTTAATCTTTGGATATGATTCATTTTTGGATAATTCTCTAAAATGATCTCGAAAAATGGATGAACGATGTGGGTTGATCCCAAATTTTTGGTAAATCCAAAACTTAAGTGAACCATGCCACACGAAACAATGTGAAATAATGATTTCCACCGTTATTACCTTCCTTGGGCCCACAATAATGTTTATTTGTCATCCAACCTGTTCATAATATCAAAAAGATATGAATGAAGAGAAAACACAAACATCACTTGATCCAAAACTTCTATGGCCTCCAAAAAATTTTCAATGGTAGAGGTTCAATCACACTATTTCTTGTGGTGTGGTCCACTTGAGCTTTGGATATGCTTTGTTTTTGTTCTTTAGACTTCAAATTATCTGTTAACATGGATGAACGGAGTGGATAAAATAAATAAATAATGGTGGACCGCACAGAATTTACTCAATATGCTAAGGGTAATTTGTAACTCACCTAAATGGAGTGGGGAGGGGTTTCCTTAAAACATTCATAATCATATATTGGGCTTGACTAAATGTGATTCACATATCCAACCCACTCATTATGTGTGTCCCACCAAATGCTATTATATGTTTTAGGGATGTCTTCGCATAATTTTACATGCTATGGCCCACCTGAGTTTTGTATACAACTGATTTTTGGACTTAAAGGGAACACATCAAATGCATGGTGTTGATGTTCTACACACATCATGGTTGGGCGCACAGATTAACTTCATGGGAAGTTCCCATGAGGTGACCTTTTATAGTACCATTTCATTATTTAGGTAACTCCTTCGTGGGTGTTACTCTAACCGTGTAGGGCCCACCTTGATATATTTTATATATATCGACTCTGTCCATTCACTCTATTTTACTGATCATTACCCTTAATTTGACTAGTTACTCGCCTCGATCATACTACATATGAGAAAGATATTGGGCAAACAAGATTGATCAACAATTTGAGTGAATTTTGATTTAAACATATGAAGTTATTTACTCTTCATGTTCGGACTAATCAGATTGTCCAAAAACAGTTAAAGGTTGTTCATAATATCAAAAATATATAAATAAATAGAAAATGCAAACATCAGCTTGATCTAAAACTTCTATGGCCTCTAAGAAATTTTAAATGGTAGAGGTTCAATCACACTATTTCCTGTGGTGTGGTCCACTTAAGCTTTGGATATGCTTCCTTTTTGTTCTTTAGACCTCAAATTATCTGTTAACATGGATGAATGGAGTGGATAAAATAAATAAATAACGGTGAACCCCACGGTTTACTCTGGTAAAGGTAACGAGTAACTCACTTAAATGTAGTAGAGAAATGATTCCTTAAACATTCATAATCATATATTGGGTCTGCCTAAATGTGATTCACATATCCAACCCACTCATTATGTGTCTCCCACTTGGATGAGGGGTCGATCAAGTTTCAACCGCATCCAAAACTCATGTGGGCCCTACCAAGTGCTTTTATATTTTTTAGGATGTCTTCACATAGTTTTAAATGGTATGGCTCACTTGATTTTTGTTTACCGATAATTTTTGAGATATCTCATAACCTAAAGGGGACACATCAAATCCACGGTGTTGATGTTCGACACACATCATGATGGGGCCCACAAAACTTACTAACATCAATTCTTAGGTTCTCACGAGGTCAGTAAGTTGGGTCACAATTTTAACCAGAATATTTGGCCCATTTTACATGTATAGTCCATTCACTCTATTTTACTATCAATAATCTCAATTTGACTAGTTACTTGCCTCAATCAAGCTACATATGAGAAAGATAATGGGCATGCAAGATTGATCAACAATTTCAGTGAAATTTGATTTAAACATCTGAAGTTATTTACTCTTCAATTTGAACTGATTAGATTGTCCAAAAACGATTAAAGGTTCAATTAGTGGATGTGCCTAATAATTTAGTAATTTTATTTTTCACATATAAATTTAACTTCTTTTTTTTCAAAGTGTATATATATATATATTTTTTACTCTTTTAATTAAATATCATTTTTATTATAAATAAATTTAACATTTTTTTACAAAATATAGTTTTCTTTTTTAAAAAATATATATTTTTTACAATTTGTCAATTTTTTCACAAATTTGTTTAATTTTTTAAATTTTCTTTTTCAAAATATCATTTTTTATCGAATTTTTTTTTTCAAAATTATCAACATTATTCAAAGTTCTTAATTTTTTTTTTCAAAATCTAAATTTTTATAAAATTACAGTTTTTTTTTTCAAAATTTAAAATTTTCTTAAACATTGTTAATTATTTTTCTAAGCTTCTTAACTTTTTTTTTTGAAATTCATAACTTTTTTAAGCTTCTTAATTTTTAACCTCAGCATTAGAGACGGTCTTTGACAGAGCTATATGACGGTTTAGGACCGTCTCTAATAGAGACGGTCTTTGACAGTCTCCCATAGAGACGGTCTTTGACAGTCTTTAATAAAGACGGTCTTTGACAGGGCTATAAGACGGCTAAGAACCGTCTCTAATAGAGACGGTCTTTGACAGTCTCATATTACAAGTAAAAGACGGCCTATGACCGTCTCTAATAGAGACGGCCAATGACCGTCTCAGATGACCGCATATAAGACGGTCAAAGACCGTCTCTAATGCAGACGGCCAATGACCGTCTCAGATGACCCATATAAGACGGTCAATGACCGTCTTAAATGATTTGAGGACGTTCAAATTTTGAAGACAATATTAAGGACGGTCAGGGGCCGTCTAAAATTTTAGAGACGGTTTATGGCCGTCTCTAAAGCGTCTTTAAACCAAGCAATTTTAGAGACGGTCCAGGACCGTCTCTAAATCTGTCCTTTTTTTCCATTTTTCACGTAGTGACTATGAACGCCAAATACCCCGCTGACCTCAACACAGATTCGGAGTCGCCCCTCTCCTCCTCTCCCTCTCCACTTTGGAAAAGCATCAAGCACCTACTCCCCCTCCCCGTCCAAACTGCCTAGTCAGAAGTGGGACAGGGGCTGGACAATTTGTGGTCCACTAACTGGACAGGTCTTGGCCCTCTAGCTCTTCATCTGACTCAGTTGATCCCGCCTGCTCTGCAGTCACTCCAAATTAAAGACTTTTTAGGCCCAGATGGCCCTCTTCCCTGTTCACTCCCCAAGTATAGGGTTGTGATGCAGTATTAAACTCGGTAAGACCGAGGTCGAATCCACAGGGACTGAAACTTGTATGTTTCCTGAAACTAGGTAGAAATAGAACTAGCCTAAGATGCAATCTAAATCAAATATAAATTGATGAATAATGGTGAGAGATTAATGTAAAACTGAAGGAATTCAGAGGAAGGAAACTAGGGATTTAGAGGATCCACTTGTAGGGATCAGGGAGATCTTATGCCTGCATTAAGATTCATGGAAATTAAACTGGACCTACTTGATTTAGTCTTCATGTGATGAAAGGACTATGAATCAGAATGGATTCTATCATCAAACCATGCCCAGGAGACGATGGCGAACAATAGGGCTTCCTGACGTCACAATCAAAATACGGAAAAGGAAATACTCAAAGCCATTGCAAACCCATTGTAATGTCAGTCACAACAGGCCATTAAAGACTACAAATATTCTCATAATAAAATTAAATCAAAATTCAATTCAGTCTAAATAAAAGGCATAATAACAGTCTCCCATCACGCTACAGGCTTCACCTCTTAGCCCTAGCTAAGAGGTTCAGCCAGACATGAATGGCTTGAACTCAAAGCAAATAAAAAGAAAAAGAAAATGAAAAATAAAAGAAAATAAGAAAAAACTTATTATCTTTTCTCTCTCTCTCTCTCTCTCGTTTTCAGCCCCCCTGTTCCAGCTAAAGCCTCCAGCCACGTCCAGCCTTCAGCTTCCTTCAAATTGTGCAACTTTCCAAGCCCCACTCCTTTTGCTCACGTTCCAGCCGTGGATCCCTCCTCTCTCTTTTTCTTTTTCCTCATATAGAGCCAGGAGGTCGGTGCGGAAGGCTGGAGTCCGCGGACGAGTTAGCTGCGGAAGCGTTCTTTACGCACAGCAGCCAAATTCGGAGCTTTCCACTCTTCTTCTTCTTTGCTTTCCTTCCAAAAGGACAACGTCCTCTGGGAGATTTTTGGCAGACCAACATGATGAACGGCTCAGATCAGCCGTCCGATCGCCCCCACGAGCGCACAACTCGCCGTGAAAACCGGACGGCGTCCGGTTGTGAAACAGAGTGCGTTACGCACTTACGCTGGCTGATGGTGGGGCCCACATAGCTTTCGTTTTGGGAAATCCACGCCGTCCACTGGTTTCCCCTCGAAATTTCAGTCAGGAAGGGCTGGTTTTTGTCGAGTTTTGGTGTGGTCCACCGATGTTTCTCTTCCACCATCTATCGTCCATTTTAATGATAAAAAAACGGATCTCCGGAGTCTTTTTAATTTTTATCCACCTAGGCTTGAGTAAGATTGGCGGTGTGAGTCTCATGAACGGCTTGGATCCTTCGAATAACTGCTGTGTGGGGCCCACTAACGAAAAATGGACGGACAGCATAAAGACGCTGTCCGTTTTTTCGCAGAAGAGAGAGGGAGACGAGTCGCAGTCGGGTTTGACCAGACTGGCTGGTCCGGTGCAGCTCATGTGCTTATACACTATACGCACGTCCAACTCGTTTGGAGTCCATGATGATGGATCCCGGAAATCCGCTCCGTTCATCCGTTTTGTCTCCTCAGATAATGGGTTGAGACCAAATTTTAGGCATATCCAGATCTCAGGTGGGCCCAAAATCAATGGTTTATGAGCTGCTCTGAGAGTTGGGCCACTTGCAGAGGTATCCAATGGCTAAAACTTGACGTGTACGGTTATTTTTTGGTCCTCAGGCCACGTATGGAGTTTGGAACTGATCAGATGGTGGGAACCCTATGGTCTTGCATTCTGGACACTTTTCAGGCCACTTGAGCTTCAATTCCTCGATTTTCTTGGATCCCTGGCGTGCAAATCTGTCGATCTTGGTCTCCTAGGGTCCGTCGCATGCCTTGGTGACTTCAGACTGTTAAATCCATGCTTTTAGTATCCTTTTCCAGTCCAAGCTCGTGAATACGCCCTGCATCACAAACATGATTAAATCAGGCTGTTAAACAATACTATGTTTAAAAATCCAGGCAATAACAGGGTCTGATATGCAATATTTGACCCTCAACACAACCCCCAACCAGCATCTTGCTAGTCCCAAGCAATGTATGCGAAAAATAAATTGAGAATTACAGGACAATTTCTATAAACTCAAGAAATTTATGAAAAACAATTCAGATACTCGAATTCTAAGATTCATGAATGTTGGCATTACTTTCTCCTGGAATCAAGCTCACGGTACTTCATAATCAAGTTCAAATATTAATCCATTAATTAGAACGATTCTAAATATTGAGTTCCATGAGTGTATAGTGTAATCTCGGCTTAACATCATTAAAATTTACTTTTCTGTTTCAGGATATCATTGGTAACCACAAGAGAATTCATGATAACCAACACCTAAACCAAAGCTTGATTCATTCTTCCAGCTTTTGATGATTTTCACACTATGTCAACTTTTTTTTTCCTTTTTTTTTTAAAAGTACAGCCAAGGAGGAGAATCGAATCTACACCTATAGGGAGCAAACCTATAGTAAAGACTGGTCGCCAAAAAGTTTATGAATGTCAATCTTGGGGAATCAAACATTCACCTGTAGGGAGCAAACCTATGGTGAAAACCATTTGCCCAATCTTTTCAATTTCTCAGATTGGTTCCTTTCACGCTTAGTGATCACCAAATTAATCCTTCAATATCAAATGAAACCTTAATGTGTAAGCGAGATGTGACATGCAGAATTATGATTCAATCAATGTTTAAAATTTCTAATCATGGATTAATAGTTCTAACTTAACTGTGAAATCTAACAAATAGTTGAATCTAAGAGTCATAAATTCCAACATCACTTATCTTGTAATTCTAAATCCAAGATGGCCGTCAAAATCGCTTCGAATTCATACGAAATTTTAGAAAAATTTAAAAATTTTCACAAGTTCTGCTCAAGACTAAGAAAATACTGATTAGAAAACCTAATCTCCCACCTCCAACCTAAAATCTACATTGTCCTCAATGTAAAAGAAATAAGCATGCAAAGCACATGTGACAAAATAAGTAAATGAGAAGTGATGGGAAGATAATACCTGAAAGAATCAAGAGGCTTTTCATAGCTATTTACGTAAAAGGGGGTCAGTACAAGAGAAAAACCAACAAAAATAAAGACAAAATCCTACCTATACCACTTTCGCAGGTGCTCTCGATTGCATTTAGCATATGCAACAAGCTTTTAAACCCCTAGGTTGCCCCTAGTGGACGAGTTGTAGTCTCGTGAGGGTTTGCAGTAATGTTACCCACAAACATTGAACTAACTAATGAAATGAAGAGCTGGGTTGCCTCCCAGGAGCGCTAAGTTTACCATCTTCAGCCAGACAAATAAAGCAACTACCCTAGTCCTATGAAAGCGATAAACTTACCTATACCTCCATCAGACTAGGAGATCAATCCTGGTAAACAGGAGCAGTCAGGGGCATGGACATGTCCTCTGAATCAAATTTCTCGACAAATGGTTTCAATCGATGTCCATTGACTTTAAACTCCTTGCCATTGTCGGGATCTCTTATCTCAACGGCCCCATGAGGAAAAACAGTAACAACAATGTAAGGGCCGGTCCAACGAGATCGAAGTTTACCTGGAAAGAGATGTAATCGAGAATTGTACAAAAGGACCTTCTGACCAGGCGTGAATGATTTTCGTAAAATGTGTTGGTCATGAAATGCTTTCATTTTGTCCTTGTAAATTCTCGAATTATCATACGCATCATTCCGGATTTCCTCAAGTTCATTCAATTGAAGTTTGCGTAGCGAGCCAGCGTTGTCCAGATTGAAATTAAGATTTTTGATCGCCCAGTACGCTTTATGTTCCAACTCCACAGGCAAGTGACAAGCCTTCCCATAGACAAGTCTAAAGGGAGACATTCCAATAGGAGTTTTAAATGCAGTACGGTATGCCCATAAGGCATTGGTCAATCGAATTGACCAATCCTTACGATTAGGGTTGACCGTCTTCTCCAAGATGTGTTTAATTTCCCTATTAGAAATCTCGGCTTGCCCACTTGTCTGTGGGTGGTACGGGGTGCTCACCTTATGAGAGATAATGTATTTCTTCATTAAGCTCTCAAATGGTTTATTGCAAAAGTGTGAGCCCCCATCACTAATGATGGCTCGAGGCGTTCCGAATAGAGAAAAGATGTTTTCTTTTAGGAATTTAATGACCGTGCGATGGTCATTAGTTCGACACGGAATCGCTTCAACCCATTTAGTGACATAGTCCACGGCGAGCAAAATATATAGATTTCTAAATGATTGGGGGAATGGTCCCATGAAATCGATGCCCCAGCAATCAAATGCTTCAATGATAAGGATGAGATTCAAAGGCATCATATTTCGACGGGACAATGCTCCCAATTTCTGGCAACGCTCACAAGCTTTGCAAAACTCATGAGTGTCCCTAAACATAGTGGGCCAGTAAAGCCACACTGCAGAATCTTGGCCGTGGTTTTTTTAGCAGAAAAGTAACCACCACAGGCCTGTGAGTGATAGAAGGAGATGACGCTCTGATGCTCATCGTCTGGTACACATCTCCTTAGGATTTGGTCTGGGCCATATTTAAATAAATAAGGATCATCCCAGAAAAAGTTGCGCACCTCGGTGAAAAATTTCTTCTTATCTTGCGCAGTCCACTATGTCGGTATGGCACCTATAGCAAGATAATTAGCAATATCAGCAAACCAAGGTGAATGGGAGACTCTGAACAGTTGTTCATCAGGGAACATCTCGTTGATATAAGTCGTCTCAAGGGAATCAGAGGTATTAAGGCGAGAAAGGTGATCGGCCACAACGTTTTCTACTCCCTTTTTATCTTTAATTTCCAAATCAAATTCTTGGAGTAGAAGGATCCATCGTATCAGGCAGGGCTTAGAATCATTCTTAGAAAGAAGATACTTAAGTGCTGCATGATCTGTGTAGATAATAATCTTGGATCCGATCAAGTAGGACCTAAATTTGTCCAAGGCAAATACTACAGCTAAGAGTTCCTTTTCCGTAGTCGAGTAGTTCACCTGGGCAGAATTTAAAGTTCTACTTGCGTAATGAATAACGTAGGGCTTCTTATCCTTTTTCTGGCCTAGGACCGCCCCAAGAGCATAATCAGAAGCGTCGCACATAAGCTCAAAAGGAAGGCTCCAGTCAGGTGGCTGCATGATAGGTGCAGTGGTTAACATGCCCTTAAGCTTGGTGAAAGCTTCCTGGCATTGCTCAGTCCACTCGTACGGAGCATCCTTTTGAAGAAGATTACATAAAGGACGAGAGAGGAGACTAAAGTCCTTTATGAATCGCCTGTAAAATCCTTCGTGTCCTAATAAGGATCGCACATCTCTGATGTTCTTGGGTGGAGGTAGGTTAGAGATAAGATCGATTTTTACCTTATCTACCTCGATTCCTTTGGACGAGATGATATGCCCAAGGACAATTCCCTTCTGAACCATGAAATGACACTTCTTCCAATTAAGTACCAAGTTCTTTTCTTCACATCTTTTCAGCACACATTTAAGACTTTCCAAGCACTTGCTGAAAGATGGACCGTAAACAGAAAAATCATCCATGAAGACCTCTAGATATTGCCCCACCATATTAGAAAAGATACTAAGCATACATCGCTAAAAGGTGGCAGGGGCATTACATAGTCCGAATGGCATCCTTCGATAGGCAAAGGTGCCGTATGGACATGTAAATGTGGTCTTTTCCTGGTCTTCAGGAGCTATCTCTATCTGGTTGTAGCCCGAATACCCGTCAAGGAAACTATAATAGGAATGACTAGCTAACCTTTCCAGGATCTGATCAATGAATGGTAAAGGAAAGTGGTCTTTCCTCGTGACGGTATTCAATTTCCTGTAGTCAATGCACATTTTTCAACTAGTAGTGACTCTAGTTGACACGAGTTCATTATTAGCATTGGTTACGATAGTGATTCCAGACTTCTTAGGGACCACTTGAGTTGGACTCACCCATTGACTATCAGATATAGGGTATATAATACCCACGTCCAATAGTTTAAGAACCTCGGCCTTAACCACTTCCTTCATGTTTGGATTTAGTCTACGTTGTGGTTGCCGAGCGATTTTTGCATTATCCTCAAGATATATGCGGTGAGTACAAATCGAGGGATTGATTCCCTTGAGGTCCGCTATCGTTCATCCCAGGGCTCCTTTATGCTCAATGAGAGTAGATATAAGCATACTCTCCTGTTTTTTCTCCAGGTGGGCAGAGATCACCAGCGGGTATGTCTCATCTTGACCTAAATAGGCATATTTCAAATCAGAGGGCAAAGGTTTTAAGTCAAGCTTCGACGGCTTGAGGTTAGACGGTAGAGACACTACATCGGTTTGTAGCAATTCTTCAAATTGTGGCCTCCACCGGTTAACTTCAAGTACCGGTGCAGTATCAAGCAAGGCGCACGTCTCCCTAATCATGTTATCTTCAAAATCATGGGAGTGGGCTAGGCACGTCTCTAGAGAGTCAGAGGATAAGGTTAGAGGTGTCGTATCTTCCACTAAAGAGTCAATCATGTTAATGTCGTGGAAATCGTCATCCTTCTCTAAGTTTCTGCCATTATTGAAAAAGATGTTTGACTCCAATGTCATATTCCCAAAAGACATAGTCATGACACCATTCCTACAGTTGATAATTGCATTTGAAAAGGAATGGGCGGCCAAGAATGACGGGGATCTGAGTGCTTATGTTATTGATGGGTTCGGTGTTCAGGATGATAAAATCTACAGGGTAGTAAAATCTATCAACTTGTACCAACACATCCTCAATTATCCCTCTTGGTACACGAACAGAGCGATCAGCAAGCTGTAGTGTGATTAGGGTGGGTTTTAATTCACCCAAACCTAACTGTTTGTATACCGCGTAGGGAATCAGATTGACGCGCGCTCCTAAGTCAAAAAGTGCATGATCAATTCGATGGTCCCCGATTACACATGATATGGTTGGGCTACCGGGATCCTTGAATTTCTGTGGCACGTCTTGCTTTAGGATGGCACTCACTTTCTCGGTCAAGAAGATCTTCTTTTGAATACTCTGCCGTCGTTTGGTCGTGCATAAGTCTTTCAGGAATTTGGCATATGAGGGTATCTGTTTCACGACATCAAGTAGAGGAATGTTGACTTTCACTTGTTTCAACACCTCTAGGATATCCTGAGAGTTAGAAAGAGGTTTTGGTGAAACCAACCGTTGGGGGAACGAAGCAACTGGCTTCTTTAGAAGTTTTGGTTCTAATTTTTATGGGGCATCACTAGATCCATCATTGTTGTCCTCTTCTGGTTCTTGAGGCTTTTCGGGCCTAACCGGAAGAGTTTTATCAATGATCTTTCCACTCCTAAGAGTGGTGATGGATTTAGCGTGCCCCATCTGATTTGAAGAGCTGGGATCATTAATCTCGTACTGCGGTTTAGGATTGGGGAGAGGTTGTGCAGGAAGCATCCCCTTTTCTATAACCGTCATACGAGAATCTATCTTTTGCATAAAATCTGTAATTCCCCGCATTGCCTGAGCCAGCTCTTGTATGGAATTTTGAACCGGTTCCTCTTGAGGTTTCACTTGATTTGGATTTTGATTGAAGAAACCTGGAGGAGTAGCAGTTTGTCCATTCTTCCAACAAAAGTTTGGATGATTTTTCCAGTCAGGATTGTATGTATTAGAGTTAGGTCCAGTAAAAGGTCTTTGATAGTTGTTTACGGCATTAGCTTGTTCATTCAACACTCCTCGAAAGGCGGGTATTGTAGGACAATTTTCAGTTGTATGAATGTAGCAATCACAGATGCCGCAAACAATTTCATTAACCTTATCCTTCTTTCCTTCCATGGCCTTAACTTTCCTTATGAGCATAGTCACTTTACACTTGAGATCATCCTCTTCTTTCAAGAGATATAATCCACCTTTCTCCTTTAATTGAGTCGGACTAGACGTGGTGTTCGACTTTGGGTAATAGTCCCAAGATCGTGTTTTTTCAGCCAAACTGTCGAGGTAGTCCCATACCTCGTCGACATCTTTATTAATGAACTCTCCATTATACATTGTCTCGACCATTTGGCGCATGGAAGATGTCAGTCCATCGTAGAAAAAATTTGTAATGCACCACGTTTCAAATCCGTGTTGTGGGCATGAACTGATCAAATCTTTGAACCTTTCCCAACATTGGAAGAACGTTTCATCTTCCTTTTGGGCAAAGTTCATGATCGCTTTTCTGAGGGTAATCGTTTTATGATGTGGGAAGAATTTTTTTATGAATTCCCTCTGCATGTCGTTCCATGTGCCAATGGATCTAGGACGCAGTGAATGTAACCACATCTTAGCTTTCTCTTTTAAGGAAAAAGGAAAGAGTTTCAGCCTAATTGTATCCTCAGATACATTAGGAAAACATAATGTAGCTATAATCTCATTGAACTCTTTCAAATGTAAATATGGGCTTTCTGATTCAAGTCCATGGAATTTGGGAAGGAGTTGGATAACTCCTGGCTTGATATCCATTTGTCCTGTGTTTTCAGGGAAAATCATGCATGAGGGCGTACTCACTCCCGCCGGTTGTAGATAATCTCGTAAAGTACGAGCCGGGGGTACCTGTTGCACCTCATTTTCATCTTGGGTATCCTCCACCCTGAGTGGAAGTAGAAGATGTTGGTCTTCAGCCATAACTTCAGTTAACTCAGGGGATTTCGAGCGGTGTCTAGTCCTGCGATGGATAGTCAACCCCTCAACCAATCCTCATTCAGTCAAGAGACGTCGAGTGTCGTCACGGGCCCACTTGGGCATGAAACACTCGTAGCCCTCAATTAAAAACCTAATCCTAAGAAAGGAAAAGAAAATCTAGAAAGAAAGAGAGAGTTGGAAAGGAATTACCAAATTGGAGTCCTAAGTTAAAACCTGCAAAATAAAACAAAATAAGTTAGATTTTTTAAAAAGAGAAGAACGATCCTTTAAAAGAAAAATAGCAGTAAATTAATTTCTAAAAGAAGGAATTCTTAAAGAAAGTGGAAATTTCTAAAATAAATTAGGAAAGACCTAAACTAGAAAGTAAATTATTAAAAGAGAACTGAAAAATAGAAAGTAGGGAAGGAGCTTACCGAATTAGAAATTTCTATCTTAAAGGCCTATAAAATAGGAAGGTTAGTTTCTAACAAAAATTCTAAAAATAAATTAGGAAACAAATTAGATTCTAAAAGAGTTAAAATTAGAAAGTTACCAAAATAAAAGTAGAAGGTTAATTTCTAAAAAAAAGGGAATAACTAACCAAGTTTCTAAAAACAAAAGAGGAAAACTTCTAAAAACTATTTCCTACAATAGGAAAATACTAGAATTAGAAAAATTTAAACCCTAACTTTAAAAGTGGAAAAAGTAGAGAAATTAGGAAGGAGTTACCAATTTAGGAACTTATGTCAGGATCCTACAAAATATGGAAACAAGTTAGTTTCTAAAAATAAAATAAAATAAAAACCTTTAGCCTAAAGTTAGTAAAATCATAATCCTAACCCAATTCTAAAACTAATTAATTTCAGAAAAACGTAACCGTCAGTCCCCGACAATGGCGCCAAAAACTTGTTCACTCCCCAAGTATAGGGTTGTGATGTAGTAATAAACTCGGTAAGACCGAGGTCGAATCCACAGGGACTGAAACTTGTACGTTTCCTGAAACTAGGTAGAAATAGAACTAGCCTAAGATGCAATCTAAATCAAATATAAATTGATGAATAATGGTGAGAGATTAATGTAAAACTGAAGGAATTCAGAGGAAGGAAACTAGGGATTCAGAGGATCCACTTGTAGGGATCAGGGAGATCTTATGCCTGCATTAAGATTCATGGAAATTAAACTGGACCTACTTGATTTAGTCTTTATGTGATGAAAGGACTATGAATCAGAATGGATTCTATCATCAAATCATGCCCAGGAGACGATGGCGAACAACAGGGCTTCCTGACGTCACAATCAAAATACGGAAAAGGAAATACTCAAAGCCATTGCAAACCCATTGTAATGTCAGTCACAACAGACCATTAAAGACTACAAATATTCTCATAATAAAATTAAATCAAAATTCAATTCAGTCTAAATAAAGGGCATAATAACAGTCTCCCATCACGCTACAGGCTTCACCTCTTAGCCCTAGCTAAGAGGTTCAGCCAGACATGAATGGCTTGAACTCAAAGCAAATAAAAAGAAAAAGAAAATGAAAAATAAAAGAAAATAAGAAAAAACTTATTATCTTTTCTCTCTCTCTCTCGTTTTCAGCCCCCCTATTCCAGCCAAAGCCTCCAGCCACGTCCAGCCTTTAGCTTCCTTCAAATCGTGCAACTGTCCAAGCCCCACTCCTTTTGCTCACGTTCCAGCCGTGGATCCCTCCTCTCTCTTTTTCTTTTTCCTCATATAGAGCCAGGAGGTCGGTGCGGAAGGCTGGAGTCCGCGGACGAGTTAGCTGCGGAAGCGTTCTTTACGCACAACAGCCAAATTCGGAGCTTTCCACTCTTCTTCTTCTTTGCTTTCCTTCCAAAAGGACAACGTCCTCTGGGAGATTTTTGGCAGACCAACATGATGAATGGCTCAGATCAGCCGTCCGATCGCCCCCACGAGCGCACAACTCGCCGTGAAAACCGGACGGCGTCCGGTTGCGAAACAGAGTGCGTTACGCACTTACGCTGGCTGATGGTGGGGCCCACATAGCTTTCGTTTTGGGAAATCCACGCCGTCCACTGGTTTCCCCTCGAAATTTCAGTCAGGAAGGGCTGATTTTTGTCGAGTTTTGGTGTGGTCCACCGATGTTTCTCTTCCACCGTCTATCGTCCGTTTTAATGATAAAAAAACGGATCTCCGGAGTCTTTTTAATTTTTATCCACCTAGGCCTGAGTAAGATTGGCGGTGTGAGTCTCATGAATGGCTCGGATCCTTCGAATAACTGCTGTGTGGGGCCCACTAACGAAAAATGGACGGACAACGTAAAGACGCTGTCCGTTTTTTCGCAGAAGAGAGAGGGAGACGGGTCGCAGTCGGGTTTGACCAGACCGGCTGGTCCGGTGCAGCTCACGTGCTTGTACACTATACGCACATCCAACTCGTTTGGAGTCCATGATGATGGATCCCGGAAATCCGCTCTGTTCATCCGTTTTGTCTCCTCAGATAATGGGTTGAGACCAAATTTTAGGCATATCCAGATCTCAGGTGGGCCCAAAATCAATGGTTTATGGGCTGCTTTGAGCGTTGGGCCACTTGCAGAGGGATCCAATGGCTAAAATTTGACGTGTACGGTTATTTTTTGGTCCTCAGGCCACGTATGGAGTTTGGAACTGATCAGATGGTGGGAACCCTTTGGTCTTGCATTCTGGACACTTTTCAGGCCACTTGAGCTTCAATTCCTCGATTTTCTTAGATCCCTGGCGTGCAAATCTGTCGATCTTGGTCTCCTAGGGTCCGTCGCTTGCCTTGGTGACTTCAGACTGTTAAATCCATGCTTTTAGTACCCTTTTCCAGTCCAAGCTCGTGAATACGCCCTGCATCACAAACATGATTAAATCAGGCCGTTAAACAATACTATGTTTGAAAATCCAGGCAATAACAGGGTCTGATATGCAATATTTGACCCTCAACATTCCCCCGTCCTCGGTTCTCACCCTCTTGTCTCAACAAGTCATGCATCTCATCTTTTCGGATGGTTTCGGTCTTTTAGAAGAATCAAGTAAGGTTTTCTGGCCGCCGGAACTTTTGGGTTGTTTCTCGGTCAAATCTGCATGGTCAGCCATTCGAGACAGATCTCTTAATGTGGGCTGGGCCAAGTGGGTCTGGCATGCCCATCTGCCACCCAAGATCTCAATTTTTGGGTGGAGACTTCTGAAAAATGCTATTCCGGTCGACGCGGCTATCCAGAAAAAGGGGACCAACTAGCTTCAAAATGTTCATGTTGTTCCAACGATCAAGGTATAGCTGCCACATCTAAATCGCTTACGCATCTATTCATGGAAGGGAGGCTAGCATCCGTCGTCTAGGCCTTCTTCTCCACCACTTTTTGTTTACCCTTTCCTCCATTCGAGTCCATTGAGGGATGCCTCTCAAATTGGTGGTGGCCGAGCCATCCCTCAGGTCACATTTCTCTTCTTCAGGGCCTTACCCCCTCTCTTGTCCTATGGGAGATCTGCTTGGCTAGAAACTCAGCCAGGTTTGAAGGGGCTCCCCCATCTACTGTTTCGGTGATTGTCAGGGTGAAGTGGAGGCTTTCTTACATGATTTTGGAAGTGTCGCAGAAGACTAAAGGTAGGATTAGCGTTCGAGTTCCATAGCGCTAGATCGATGGGCTAGGCATCCCCACCCCTTTCACTACTCCTCCCTCCTTCTTCGTTGTTAAATGGATTAGGCCATGTATAGGGTGGGCAAACTCAACGTTGATGGGTCCGCCTTGGAAAATCCCGGGATGTCAGGTGGAGACGGTATGTGCAAAAATCACGATGGGGAGCTTTGCTTCGCTTTCTCGGTGGGCTACGGCCCAGGCTCCAATGCTAGAGCAGAACTTCGGGCCGTCTACAACGTCATAGCCCTCTGCTTGGAGTTTGGCATCCAGCTGGTTGAGGTCGAATCTGATTCAAAATCTGTGGTGGCTCTTCTCAATGAATCATCCGATCCGAGTTGGCACTGGGATTCCTGGTTGAAAAGAATTGGCAGGCTAAGGTCTTTCGGGTCCTTCAAATTCAGCCATGTGCTAAGAGAAGGAAATTAATAGCCAGGCGGATGGAATGGCCGGTTTGGGGTCCTAGCTTCAAATTTCTCTCCTAGCCCATGATATATCTGATCTCCCACCAACTATTAGAGGCTTGATTCTTCTAGACAAGGTGGGCCTCGGCGCGGTTCGCAAGATCAACCGTCTTTCCGTCCAATCCTAGAGTACAGTTCCATATGTATATTTTTCCTTTTATGATAGGTCTTGGCCTGGGTTTGCTTATATGGCCTTGGCTCGAATGTCTTGTAAAGGCTCCATTTCATGGAATATACTCCCCATCCTTTTAGGGCTTTTGTTATAAAAAAATAAAATTGAAAAAAAAAATGAGGTGAATTTCTCACAAATATCGTGGAGGTCCCCACCTAACGTCCCAATGTAGGAAAATCCTGTAAAAGCCATTTGCAAACAATCTGCCTCCACACAAATTAGGTACTATCTCCACTTCGACTTAGCGAGAGACATACAAGCATACAGTCATTTTAAAACATGAGCCTAGAAAGGAGGTAGATTGAATGCTCAAGTAGATCACACGATGGGATGTGGTACGTATAGGTAAATAGCTATTATTGAAAGCATTTTAGAGGCCACAAAAGTTATAGATAAAGGTAACATTTAATTTTTCCCTTTATCCAAAACTAAGTGATTTTATGACTGGCCAAGTTAAATGACAAATAAACATTACGGTGGGTCCTATGCAGATTTCAACTTTGCGTATCATTGTTACCACAAGTTCTTACATTGTGGTCCACTTCTTCTTCTTCTTCTTCCCTTTTTATTTTTTCTTTAAAAAAAAAAAAAAAAATTTACACATGCACACACTCACGGGTAGTGGAATTTGATCACCACCTATGGGTACTCAAACCCTTGAACCGGTGTTGAAACTCCTGAGAGTCTACCACCGGAGCAAGGGTAAGGACCCACATTGTGGTCCACTTGAGCCTTCAACTTGATCATTTTGTGATCATGCCCTAAAATGATTTGTAAAAATGATGGAACGGCACGTGGATGAAACACGGAACGGCACGTGGATGAAACACATACATTATGGTCTCTAACTAGGTACTGATGGGGGAGGGGGTCGCACGTAACCTATCCACATCCGAGTTTCGCCACATCGGGCTGCAGGGATATTCCCAGGGACAGGCAATCAGGTGTCCCTGCTTTTGAGGTGTGGCCCACCAAATTAACTATTATACTCTTTATTTCTTCTACGACTGTACAGCTCTACGGATGCCGTTATAGACCAGAACGAAAAACATGTGGGCATTCCATTCGGTGTATCTCAGCCCATGGTTTTAAAATGTCAAAATAAATTAAGAAGTCAAACACATTGAGTGTCTGAAATGCCCTCATTATTACTCAAAATTATTAAATTAGTTTTAAAGTTTATGCATCCGACATAATCTCCATTGTCCTCACTCAGACCAAACTCAGCCCGATCCAAAACTCAGATGGGCCACAGGCCCCACAGCACAGGAAATGTATTGAGAGGGATCACTCACCGTTAATTATCATGGGGGCCCACAGTATTGTGTATATTTAATTGAGGCCGTTTAGACCTTTCATCCAGTCAAGATTAAAGGTTATGCCAAGAGTCACGCTGTTTTAGGCCTCGTGAGGGCTCCTTGGGAAATTCAAGGGTTGATGTTTCCTCTAGCTCATTCCCTTAGTTGTGGCCCACAGTAGTCTTGGATCAGGCTGATTTTTGAAAAATAGGAATTTTCTGAGGTGACCCATCTGATAGACGGGTTAGATGATGCGAATACATCACTAGGACCCACATCTAGCCGGCGCCACCCGTAAGCTGACCCACGGTACTCCCCATTCCTTCCAACTTGCTACTCGCGTAGGGCACCTGTACCAGAAAACTGTGGGCCCCATCATGAAGATCAACTGAGAAAGAAATCAGGGGGCCATACTTTTGGAATCAATGGATAACAGCTGGTCTGACTTATCATACACCTATGACCTGAGTAGACAATTGGACCTGACCTATCCTAGATGAATACAGATCATCTGTTTGCGTCAAGCTGATTGTTGCAGTGTAATTGGACCGTGTGATGGTGGAATGCATTGTTTTTGCATCGCTGACTGAGACGGACCAATGACTATACATCAACGGATGAAAAAAAGCAGAAAAGTCGTGGTTTTGGCAAACAGAGGATCCGGACTCATCATAGATTAGGTAGGATTGATGAGTAGGTTGAATCTCCTACGTGGATTGAAGCAACTCCCTTGTCGCATTAACTGCGGAAAGAAGCTATTTGCAGCCCATTGCAGCCCACCGTGATGATCGTGAGAAATCCACTCCGTTTATATGTTTTTCAGCTTAGTTAGTAAATAAGTCGAGGCAGATACAAAACTTAAATGGACCCAGGTAAGGAAAGGAGTCAGATACAAAACTTAAGTGGGCCCATGACAGAAAAAAATGTGTAAGGGAATGCCTATGAAGTTCCACCGTGATGTTTATATGCCATCCAAAGCATTTATACGGTCATTCCTATTGCAATGAACTTAAAAAAAACAAAGATACTACTCCAATTCAAAACTTCTGTGGCCTACAATGTTTTAATGATGAGTGTTAAATCATCAATATTTCCTGCCATGCAGCCGAATTGAGTTTTGGATGGATGTCCTAATATCCAGCTGGCAAAATGGATGGACACGGTGGATTTTTCAGAAATAACAGCTTCCAACTGCAGTAACTTGGTGCGACTGGGCGTCGCAGTCAATCCGCGTTCGTTGAATCTCATAAGCTTACGCCACACGTGGAAATCGACTGTTTAAATAATTGTCTAAGATTGATAGAAATGCTTACGTCCAACTGATTGGATGATAAGTTTCTATTGCTTTGAAGATGTGATGTTTCTGCGACATCAGCCTGCCCAATTGGTTAGCCCCTCGCAGATTACACAAAAATCAGCCTCATAGATGACATATGTATATACAATGGATCAACGGTTAGAAATTATTTTCTAAGATGTGGCCCACCTGATACGTAGATGGAGATGATTTTTTCTCAAGGTGATCCGTGGTGATACCAACCTATTGGGCAGGGTGAATGTTAGGGGGTGTTTGGTTTAAAGGGGATTAGGTGGGAGTGGGTTTTAACATCCCACGGATCATTCCAACATCTTGTTTTAGACTGGGCTGTGAAGCCTCTTCTTGAAATCCATGCTTGGGGAGGGGATTTCCGCATTCTTACTTTGGTTGGTGTTATGTGGACCCCACCATGATGTATATGTTTTATGCACGCTGTCCATCCATTTTGAAATATAACTTTAGGGCTTGATCCCAAAAATGAGGTAGACATAAATCTCAAGTGGGCCACACCGTGAGAAAACAGTAGTGATTGAATTCCACCATTAAAAACCTCCTAGGCCAATTGTAATGGTTATTAGACATCTAACTGGTTGATTAGGTCATAAAGACTTGGATGAAGGGAAAAAATATATATCAGCTTGATCAAAAACTTTTGTGGCCCCAAAAAGGTTTTTAATGGTGGCTGTTCAGTCAACACTGTGTGGTCCACTTGAGATTTGGATCAAACTCATTTTTGGGCTCTTACCATAAAATGATCTGTAAGAATGGGTGGACAACATGGATGATACACATACATCATGGTGGGGGTCACAGAGCACCAACCAGTAGTGGTAGGGTGATTTACCAATCCATTTTCATTCCAGACGCCAAGCCACGGGATTAAGCGACAATCCCTAACACCAAGTAATTATTGCATTTTCTTAATTCAATCCCACTTAAACTCATGTAATCCTATGCACCAAACACCCCCTTAAAGAACATGATTGCTTGCAAGCTATTCATTGATTGTATAGTAATGTACTGTATAATGCAATTATAATATACTAAAACGAAAACCTATTCCACGCTTGCGTGCGTAGGGGACATTCTCTTCTCTTTTTTGTATTTTTTATTTTCCTTTATACTACCTATTTAGCCAGTGGGATTAAATAGTATGAAATTGCATTAGATGGATTAATATTACTATTATACAATGAATGCATGTCATTCCAAAATACTATGGCATTTTGGCTATCTAATCCTATATTTGAAATAAAATCCTTACAATGGAAAAATATTGGATTATACTGAAGATTTCTTGATAGACCATGAAATTGTAATCAACAAATCAAATTCACAACAAATGTTAATCAGTCGTTCATGTCACATGTAAAAGGTGTATATAAATGGAAACACATGCATCAATGTAGGGAATATATATATATATATATATATATATATATATATATATATATATATATATATATATATATATATATTGGATTTCAAAATCTTGCATGAGATCAAATACAATCCCATCCCTTGTAATTTCAACTCTTTTACATGCAAGCGCTATTAGCACATGAGATTTGTGGGGCCCACTTTGTTTTGCGTTTGTAATCCGCTTTGTATGCACTCCGTCCATTGGTAAGCCCCATTCTTTTACGTAATGGGGATAAAGATCTAACAGAAGAACAACACAGGTTGATCACAATGGATGTGGGTTTTTAGTGAAAGACGTTTGCAGGATATTCTCATGAATGCTCTTTACTTTCTTGAACTGACCAATATAGTTTTCAACTTTTTTCAACGAACAAGATTGGCCATAGAAATCTTTCTGTCATTGTAGAAGAACTGGGCATTATATTTCTCCTTCGTCTCTCACCAGGCTTGGATGAATTTTGGCAACAAATTCGAATACTAAGTAAAGGCCACTACAGTTAAGGAATGACTAAACAATTGTAATTTATGATAATAATTATTAGCTAATTCACTATATTACATAGTAAATCCACCTATATGCTCATGGTTGATTGACTAGTGTCGTCAGTGAAAAACATAAAATCTTGTCGATAGTTCCTGGGTAATGGATATGTCGGTCGATCCATTCAAGATAAAGCTTGTGGTACACTAGGGTAGTAGTGCGACCGAAAACTTGGCCCGCCACTTCTTACACCAGTTGCATAACTTGATCACAATCCATGAGTTGAGGTCCAATCATTGGTGGTAGATTTGGACCTACTAGGTATTATCCCCCCATGCTGAGCCAGTTTCCTAGGGAAAGGATGCCCACTAGGCATTCCTTGATTTCTAAGTTCAGGAATAAAGTTATTGGCCTCCTACTTAGGTTGCCTGAATTTAACAGGCAAAGGTAGAGTCCATACACCCTGTGTTAGAGCAAGATGCATGTTCTGTGGTGGGGTGGGTACCGATGGTATAGGCAAAACTGATGCCAAATTTCTAATAGAATTGCCATCGACATTCGGTTGAGGTGCACTGGGTGCCTTTCGACAAGGATAGCCACCGTTCGATTCAGGTTCTCAATCTGGCTCGCCACCCACACGTTGAAGGTTTCTATTTAAAATTGTGATTACTCTTCTTAAGCTCATGCTTGCTCAACTTGAGCCCTCCCTTCTTCGTAATATGTTGAATTCCCAATTGCATATTGCACAGCCGAACCAACATTATCTCCAGATGGTTGCTTTGAGACGAGGATGCCCCATCCTGGGTTTGAGGATTGAGCATTGGGTTTGATGGTGAACCCGGGATCGAGTTCAGGTGCTGGTTGCACTTGCATCTTCTTGAGTGGAGATAGTGTAGAAGGTGTTACAAGATCGCCAGCCTCAAAGGAGCTTCGGGTAACCCTTTGACTCATCTTTCTTAAGTTAGATTAATTAATTATGCTTATGTCACACTAATATCTTTACTAAATCAGGTGTCTCATCGAGTGTGCAAAAACTGTTGCCTCTCAGTTTCAGATTCGGTTATGTATAATATTTGTAGCCGTACTAGAACCAACTGTGCGGCTTGATTCCAACTAAACTACTTTGACCCCAAGCGCCGAAATAGACAAATATATTAGAATTAATAGTACATGGTTGAGATTAGAGAGATCGGTTGCCCTATTTAGCTACTCGCAAGATGTTGTTTAAAATGATCAGGTGATTATCGGAGAGCAGGGTTTGTCCCTCCAAGAATGGGTTGCACCTTGCCTTCCGTACGAAAGAACTTTCAAATATAAAAGTTAAACCACAAAAGAAAATACTTACAGTCGACCGCGGATAGTAACTATAAAGCACATTTCTGAAAGAAGAATTTCATGTTTCAATGGAAATCATCTAGCGTATGATCGTAGACTTAGATTACAGCTAAGGATTACAGTTACTGGATTATTGCTACTCCTAATACAAGGTTAGGCGCTACCGGTTATGCCAAGGAATGTAAAAGACAGTTTATGCTAAGGAACATAAAGGATAATTAATAGATTTATTTATTTTGTTTGATTGAGTTGGTACGAGATGTTTTGCTTCATTAAAATACTTTGCTATTTATATATCTTTGGGATGATCATTTAGATGTCTTTTTCAATTATTGACTATTATAATAACCACTTTGGCACCACTTTATTTTTTTGGATTCTTCTTAGACATCCATTATGGTAACTCTTTAGCACCACTTTTTCCTAAACCACAACTTGTTTTTAAGCTTTTCAAATGAATAGATGACATGTAACACTTTGGGGATGCGGATCTCCTGCGAAAGCCTTAGGCAGAAAGTTCTTGCATTGGGAACCCAGGTAGGGCCCACTGTATTGTTTGTGAGAAATCTACCACGTTCATCCGTTTTTTGAGTTCATTTTAGAACATGAGGGAAAAAATGAACCAGCTCCAATGCTCAAGTGGGCTGAAAACATGAGAATTGAGCGTACACAATTGAAATATTTGTGGGGCCGTAGAATTTTTCAATCATGCTAATATTTGTGTTTTCAGTTAATCCCAGTAGGAATGACATTATGAACGGTATGGATGGCATGTAAACATCACTGTGGTCCTCAGGGATGTTTCAACGGCAGTAATTTCCCTAACCACCTTTTCCTCTCGTACGGAACACTTGAGTCTTCGATCCTGTTCACATTTGGTTTCGAGTCCTCAGATGAGCTCACAAAACGGATGGACGTAGTGGATTCTTCACAAACATCACGGTGGGCCCCACCTCGGTTTCCAGCGCAGGAACCTGCTGCAAAAGGCTTTCGAAGGAAATCCGCGTCCTCACTCTGATTACTGTCAGCTGTAATTCCCCGACATACGCTCCAAAAATTCTAAAAGATATTATTACGTGTTTTGTAATTACAGTGCAATTGGCTCTTCCCGTTAGGGTAAAAAATAACCATGACATTGACCCGATAGGACTCGTACATGCAAGGCTACAAGCCTGCAACAGTTCCCGCACAAGGAACACGATCTCTACTAGTTTACTTAAGATAATAGTATTTAATTTCTCGAACGGATAGCGATGAAGCGTCATGCGAAGGGTAACGTGGTCTTTTCGAAGGCGTTTCATTTCAGCTTCCCTGCCTAACACTGGACTCTTCTTTCCACTGAAAAAGCAAAAGTCAAAAACTACCTCCTCTTTCACGGGGTATTATTATCATAAAACAATTTACCAGTCGTCTCAGTATTGTCCTCTCCATATAAATAAAACCCACCATCCACCATCCAAAATCATCAAAACATCTGCCCTTTTTCCTTCAAAACAAGAGAGAGAAAGAGAAATGGAAGGTCTGATACCGTACGTTCTGCATGCATTGAAGAAGAAGAAAGAGCACAAAAACTATCGCCTCCTTTCGGAGGGTTCGAGCCGAGACAGCCGTCTCCCACTCACGGAGAGGATGTCATCCTTCGAAGGCTCATCTCACAGTAAGAGGAGGTCTGACTTTCAGACTCCTACGTCTAACTTTATGGAGTTGAAGAACCGCCCTTCTTCTCACTTCAAAATCAAAGACTCCCGCTCTCAAATTCACAACAGATAGACAATTCAAAGAAATAATAGTTGTTATTTTTTTTTATTAATACATTACAAATGTAAAATAAATTATATTTGTCTTTTCTTTTCTTTTTTTATTGTTGTTTATTGTTTTGTTTGGCAATGAAAATGTAAAACTGTACGTGGTTCTATCTTACTTATCTCTATAGCCTTCCTCTTTGAATGGCATTGTCTTCTCCAACCGTCATGTTTGCAATGTGAACATTGCCAGATCTGCACCGTTCATTGACCTTCTTTCCCATATCTGTTTGTCAACAAGGATCTCAGCTACTGATGATCACTTATCTGCAACGAATCAGCATCTCCTACTATCTTTGCAACCAATCACCCATTCAGATCATCACACACGTGTGATCGTAGTGAAATGCTGTCCCAGAAGCACTAGATAGCTTCCTTTTGGAGGCGGATTGCCTGCAATGCTTCCGACGGCACGTTGTGGCCCAAGCATTATGGGGCCACCTTGATGTATGTGTTTTATCCACACCATCCCCATTTTGCCAGCTCATTTTTAGGGCATAATGTAAAAAATGCCAGAACAGGAAATAGTGGGAATAATGGAGCTTACCGTTGAAACCTTCCTAGCGTCTCAACATAGGGTCCACCCTGATTTTACTTGCCATCTACCTGGTTCGCAAGGGAGATGGGTTGCCTAGTGACCGAACCACAAGGGATATTTTTAGTAATCAGGCGGGATTCGCTTGGACCCTGTGCCGCTGTTATTAGAGATGCTCACCGTTAAGCATGTTTGATAGTTGTTAGGTGAAGTGATATTGGATCACCAGGCAATTCTTCATAAGGTCACACAAACAAAGATGAAGGAAAAAACACATTAGCTTGTTCCAAATATCAGTGGCCAGAAAAAGTTTTTAATAGTGGCTGTTAAATTCCCACTGTTTTCTGTGATGTGGCCCACTTGAGCTTTTGATCTACTTGATTTTGTGTCTCATATCCTGATATGAGCTAGAAAGATTGATGGATAGCATGATAAAACACAAACATTATATGTGCCTCATGGACATGGATTGCCTGCTAAATGTTTCCTACATAGAGAAGCTAGATGGGGCCTTTCATAATATCAGTAGGAAAAAGGGGGGGGAAAATGTGTATCATTGAAACCTTCTTACGTCTACCTTGCTGTTTATATCTTATATCCAAACTATTTGTAAGGTCATTCTCACTTTGATGAATTGAAAATACAAAAAACTTAGCCTGATACAAAACTTCCATTGGCTGGTGTTCATTCAATCCCACTTAAGTTGGATTAAATCTATATTCATGATGAGAACTATATAGAAGGGAACTCCCTTACATAAAACAGGAGCCCCACGAGAAAGCGAAAAGATACTTACCAAAAAGGCCCCACCTGCGATCACATCATTCTAATCGAGCCTAACCCAACTTTGTCTAGAAAAATCATACCTCGGATTAGGTACTATCTCACTTCGACCTACCTAGAGACAGATAATCATTTTAAAACATGAGCCTATAAAGGAGGTAGATTGAAGGCTTAAGTGGGTCACATGATGGAAGTAAGTAGGACTTAAAGTGTTATTATTAAAAGTATTTTGAAGGCTACAAAAGTTTTAGACGAAGATAATATTTATTTTTTCCCTTCATCCATAACTACTCGATTTTATGAACAACCAAGTTAGATGGCAAATAAGCATCACAGTGGGGCCCATGCAGGTTTCAACCTTTGGTATCAGTGTCACCCTAGCTTCTTATGGTGTGGTACACTTGAGCCTTCAACTTGATCCCCTTTTGTGATCATGCCCTAAAAAGATAGGGATATAAATCTCAGGTGGACCACACCACAGGAAAACAATAATGATTGAATATCCTCCATTAAAATCCTCTAAGGCCCACTGTACTGTTTATTTCACATCCAATCTGTTGATTAGGTTATAAAGATCCAAATGAAGGGAAACAATAAACATCAGCTTACATCCAATTTGTTGATTTGGTCATAAAGATCCAGATGAAGGGAAACAATAAACATCAGTTTGATCCAAAACTTTTATGTCCTCAAAACGTTTTTAATGGTCAATGTTCATCCAATACTGTTTCCTGTAATGTGGTCCACTTGAGATTTCGATATACCCCAATTTTCCTCTCATAACATAAAATGATCTATAAAAATAGATGGACAGCATGGATGAAACACATACATCATGGTGGGGCCCACAGAGCACCGACCATCAGCCATGGCTGGTGGCAGGAGTAGCAGCCAATCCGTTTCCCAATTTGTTGTATCAGTTTTATTTCTACTGTTTTTTTTAACGGTTCCTTTTGAAGATCCTTGATGGCTACAGTCATCCTATCCCCTTTTATTTTGGGATATGGCCTATCAGCATGGTGGGCCACCATGATAACAGTTTCGATCACCAGGAGGATTTGCCACGTCTGCGTTGAAGATGGTACAGGTGTGGTGCATGCAATGAGTGGACTGGACTCACTTTCTAGAGGGATGATCTTTGTAATGGACCCCAAATTGGAGATGTTGATCTTCGCCATTCTTGCAGAACTTTCTAGTGGGTGATCCCTAGTGGGACTCATTATATCAATGGTTTGGATTACTGAATCACTTACACAAACTGAAAATCCAAAGAGTTGTACTGTACATCTGTAGAGGCTGATGCATCAAGCGCACGTTGGATCATATCGCGACTGTTCAGACCGTTGATTTGATGGGCCCCACCATGGATGGAGGTTCCCCAGTGAAGGGCCAGTGATTGAATGGTTAGGATCTTCCAACCTGTGAAAATTTTACGGAATTTACCATCTAAGCTGGGGCCATCATACATGAAAATATGGACTCCACTTGTCAAGACATGAAGGATATTCCCAGAGACAGGCAATCAGGCGTCCCTTCTTTTGAGGTGTGGCCCACCAAATCAACTGTCATATTCTTTATTTCTTCCACGTCTGTGCAGCTCCACGGATGCCGTTATGGACCAAAACGAAAAACATGTGCTCACCCCATTCAGTGTATCTCAGCCGATGGTTTTAAAATGTCAAAATAAAGAAGTCAAGCACATTAATTGAGTGTCTGAAATGCCCTCATTATTACTCAAATTTATTAAATTAGTTTTTTAAGTTTACCGATCTGACATCCTCTCCATTGTCCTCATTCATACCACAGCTGTGGAGCTGAGAACTCAGTCCGATCATGAAGATCAGCTGAGAAAGAAACCAAGGGGCCAAGCTGTTGGAATCTATGGATAGCAGCTGGTCTGACTTATCATACAGCTATGACCTGAGTGGACATCTGGACCTCGCATATCCTAGATTAGGTAGGTTTGAGGAGCAGGTTGAATCTCCCACGTGGATTGCAAACAACTCCCTTGTTCCATTAACTGCAGTAAGAAGTTACTTGGAGTCCACCGTGGTGTTTGTGAGAAATCCATTCCATTCATCTGTTTTTTCAGCTAAAGTTAGGAAATAAGTCAATGCAGATACAAAACATAAGTGGCCCATGTTAGGAAATGAGCCAAAAAATGAGGCAGTAAAACTTAAGTGAGCCAATGATAGAAAAAAGTGTATAAGGAAATGCCTATTGGGTTCTACCATAATGTTTATATGCCATCCAAAGCTTTCATATGGTCATTCCTACTGCAATGAATTGAAAAAACAAAGATACTACTCTAATCCAAAAACTTCTATGGCCCTACAAATGTTTTAATGATGAGTGTTAAATCGTCAATATTTTCTGTCATGCAGCCGAATTGGGTTTTGGATGGGTCTCCTAATGTCCAGCTGGCAAAATGGATGGATGCGGTGGATTTTTCAGAAATATCAGCTTCTCTAAGGGCACTAACTTAATTGGAGCAGTCAATTCGTCTAAGCTCATAAGCTTACGCCACACGTGGAAATTGACTGCTTAAATAATGGTCCAAGATTGCTAGAAATGCTTACGTCCAACTGATTGGACGACAAGCTTTGCTCCACCTAGCGTATTGCTTTTAACATGTGATGTTTCTGTGACATCAGCCTGCCCAATTCGTTGGCCCCTTCTTGAAGATTACACAAAAATCAGCCCCATGGATGACATATGCATATACAATTGATCAATGGTTATAAATTATTTTCTAAGATGTGGTCCACCTGATACATGGATGAAGATGATTTTTGCTCAAGGTGATCAGTGGTGAGACCAACCTATTGGGCAGGGTGGATGTCGGAGTAACATAATTGCTTGCAAGCTATTCATTGATTGTACAGTAACATATTGTCTAATGCAATTATAATATACTAAAACGAGAACCTAATCCATTTGCGTGCCTAGGGGACATTCTCCTCTCCCTCTCTCTCTCTCTCTCTCTCTCTCTCTCTCTCTCTCTTATTATTATTATAAAAGAAAACAGATTTCATTTCACTAAAGAGAGTTACAAGCCTATTTCGGGCAGCAGAAGAGCCGGGGACAAAGCCCGAGCTGCCTATCATGTAATATACAGGGAAAGACTAGAAGCCTTTTCTAAAATATCCTAAACTAGTTTTGTCCAAAATAACCTGCCCCTTGACCAGTCTGGGGAGGGAGGAAAGACCCTGAAAAAACCTTGTAGTCTGCTCGGAACTGCCAATCTTGGCCAAGCTATCTGCCGGGCTGTTAGCTTCTCTAAGAACATGAAGAATCTGAAAGTTCCCATGGAAGGAAAGCCTTTTGATCCTATTCAACCAATAGGACCATTTCTAGGAAGGAGAGGAGACTTTGGTAAGACAGGTGACAGCCCAATTTGAATCTGATTCAATGACAATGTTATGTAATCCAAGAGCCAAGCAAAATTTTAGACCATCATGAACTGCCTGCATCTCCGCCGTGTTGTTTGAGGGGACTCCATATCCGCAGACAAAAGAGAATATTGGGTTTCCCAGGTGATCGCTGTTGAGGGTCAAATATTGCATATCAGACCCAGTTATTGCATGAATTTACAAGCATGATACCGTTTAATGGCCTGATTTAATTGTATTTGTGATGCAGAGTGTATTTACAAGCATGAACTGAAAAAGGGTGCTTAAACCATGGATTTAATGCTCTGATGACACCTAAGGCAAGGGACAGACTCCAGGGGACGAAGATCGATGGAATTATGCATCAAGGATCCGAGGAAATCAGGCCATTCACGTTAAAGAGGCCTGAAATTGGTGAAAAATGCAAGATCACATAGTTCTTGCCATCTGATTGGTTCAAAACTTCATACATGGCCTGAGGGCCATAAATTAACCGTACATATCAAATTTTAGCCCTCGGATCACTATGGAAGTGCCCCAACTGACAGATTAGCCCATAAACCATTGATTCTGGGCCCACCTGATATCTGGAACTATCCAACTTTGGTCTTGACGGTTTAAATAAGATGAAAAAATGAATGGATGGATCAGATTGTTGAAACACATCACAGTGGGGCCCGTATGTAATGTGCGTGTGCACAGCACATGTAGACCCGAGCCGCACCGAGCCAACAAACGCGGGTCAGCGCTGCTGACCCGCTTCTTCTTCCTAAAACGGCAACTGCCGTATTGGCGCAGGAAACGGACGGACGCTGTCCGTTTTGCGGACGCTTCTGGGCCCCACACATTATCCTAGTGGACAATCCAAACCGTCCATCTTGTAGAGGGCCATGAAATCTTTAAATCAATGTTGAAATTTTGGACCCATGCAATCACACGTGCGTGATACAGAGGCCACAAACAGGCGGTCCTGCGACGTTCAAAACGATTTTTGAGGTGATTTCTTCTCTGGGCCGCATCAATGGACGTTCAAAACCACCCATTTTTGACTGAAATTTCGTCCTGAATCTAATGGACGGGGTGGATTTCTCTGAAAATACTTCTGTGGGGCCCACCGAACACGTCAGCGCCTCTGCGTACGCCTTACGCGCGTTCGGGAAAACCGGAATTTGTGGGAGATAGTGGGCCACGGTCATCAATACTTTGAGTGATCCAGACCGTCCAATGTGTCCACAGGGAGTCCAATACCCTAGCCAAGATCTCAGAATTGTCAGGTAGGTAGATATCACGCCGCAAAGACACTCCAAACGCAAGTCGTTTTGCATTTTTACTGCGCAGACGAACTCAGTTGCGGAAACAAAGTGCGAAAGCTCTCCTGGTGCGGAAGGGAAACTTCGACCGAAGTTTTCAGGAGGGTCTTCTATAAAACAGAGAAGAGAAAGCATGGATAGGGAGTTTTTTTGGGCCGAGACGTGAAGTTTTAGGAGAGGAGGACGTGAGCAAGGACTCGGTTTTGGAAGGCTTGAACGTGGCTGGTAACGGGGCTGCTCGTTTTGGAGGATTGAGGGAAGAAAAGAAGAAAGGAAGGAACGGGAGGAGTTTTGTTTTGAGCAGGGCTGCTGGACCGTGGGACTGGTAGCGTTTTGAGGAGAGGAGCGTTTGGATGTGGAGCAGGGAAAGAGTGAGATAGAAAAGTTTTTTTTCTTTTTCTTCTTATCTTTGTTTAAGGGTTAGCCGCATCATGGTGGGCTAAACCTCTTAGCTGGGGCTAAGAGGGGAAGCTTGTGGCATGATGGGACTGACTCTGTGCCATTGAATTATGCTGACTGACCAATGATGATTTTAGTTCAATTAAAAGGAATACTTTTAGTTCTCTTTTAATGGTTTGTTGTGACTGAAATTACAATAGATCTGCGATGGCTTTGAGTATTTCTCTCTCCCTTTGATGTTTATGATGTCAGGAAGCCCTGTTGTTCACCATCGTCTCATGGGCATGGTTGAATGACGGTATCCTTCTTAACCTTCATGCATTGTTGAGTGGTTGGTAATTAGTTTAATTCTATTGTTTGCTTTGCCTCCTGGGCATGGTTTAATGATGGAATCCATTCTAATTCATATACCTTTCATCTCTTTAAAACTATATTAAAAGAAGTTCAGTATTTTTCATGGTAATGGCATAAGATCTCCCTGATCTCTACAAGTGGATCTTCTTAATCCCTAGTTTCCTTCCTCTGAATTCCTTAAAGTTTTAGATAATTATTCCACAATTATTCCTTAAAATTCCATTTGGTTAGATCGCATCTTAGTCTAGTTCTAGTTCTACTTGGTTTCAGATAACGTACAGGTATCAGTCCCTGTGGATTCGACCTCGGTCTTACCGAGTTTATTACTACATCACAACCCTATACTTGGGGAGTGAACAATCGCGGCAGATGCCTCCACCTCCAGTAGGGCCTCGGTTAGCCAAAGACGAGCCGTCCACATTCAACTTGAAGAAGCCTTCTCTGGGCTTGATCCACTTGATTATGGAGGAGGAGCGGGCTGGGCAAGGATCGGGGGCCATTGAGGAGGAGCTGAAAGGGAAGAGGGCCGGCGGAAGGAGAGATTCTCCATATGAAGAAAGATAGAAATCAGCCACCAACGAAACTTTTGGAAAGAAGCTGAAGCGGAGATCACCAAGTTGTCGAATCTGGCGGTATTTCTAGCCTTCCAGATCTCCCAAAAAATGAACACTAGGGCCATATGGAGGATTGACTTACTGCTGCCAGGGGGAACTGTCTCTACCACCACCAGTGTAGTCTGTTCCTGATGGAGGATTGGCTGAACTGTTGAACTCCAAGGAAAGCCACAGCTTGCTGCCACACAGAAACTGCGAGGGAACTAAGGAGGAAAAGGTGAGAAAGAGATTCAGACTGCGGAGTTGAAGAAGACCCAACATTGCAACAACTGCATGCCGAGGCCAGGTGGATGCCTTTCAGTTGAATGAGATTGTCAACAGGTAAGGCATCGTTAAGTAATCTCCAGACAAAAAGAGAGATTTTGGGAGGAATCATGGGATGCCAAATTCTTTTGGCCCATGGAAGGTCCTGACCTCTAATACGACTGATGTTCCATGCTGATTTAGCTGAGAATATACTGGAAGGCTCGAGCGGCCAGAGAAGGGAATCATCGACCTCGGAAGTGCAGAAACCGCCCCTCTCGATGTGCGTCTGAAGCTAGCCAGGGAGCAGGTTTGCTGCGTCCAATCTGATGCCATTTGCGTCGAGGAAATATGCAACTCTAAGATCTCTCATGGAGGGTGAGATATGAAGAAAAGGGAGAGAGTCGAGAGGACCCAGCCCGATCTAGTTGGCAGTACTCCACATATTGCAATCCCCATGCCCCACAATCCACTGGGCAACACTGTCTAGGATAGGGAATAGATGAACCATTCTGTTCTAGAGCGGAGACTTTCATGGGCGGGGAGTAAGATGCCAGGGATGAGAGGAAGACAGATGTTTGGAACAAATGAATTGGCCCCATAAGTTGCTGCTCTCCTCCTGTTTAATCTTCCATGCCATCTTCAAGTAGAGCCCCTACATAACATCTTTTAGTTGTTTAATACCAAGCCCTCCTTCGTCTTTTGGCTTGGCAATAGAGGACCATTTCCTCCAATGAAGATTTGGCCTACCATCCCGCCAGCCCCAGAGAAAATTAGCGAACATCCTCTCCACATCCTTGAGGATACTCTTAGGGACAATAGTAGCTGCTAAGGTATGGATTGGTATACTACTCAGGACAGAAGAGATGAGGGTGAGCCTGCCCGCTTGGGAGAGAATTCTAGCAGTCCAACCTTGAATCTTTCCAGACGTCTTGCTCAACAGGGGGTGAAGAAGGATCTCTTTGCTCGGCCCTTGAAAATTGGAACACCCAAATAGTCAAAATTCCTTGCAGCTTTGTTGATTCCAATGATATGATGGATGCTTCTGATCCTAGTAGCTGACAACTTCGAGGAGCAATGAAAGGAGCTCTTGAGATGATTGACCTGTTGGCCTGAAGAAGACTGATAATCTGAAATGAATTTTTTAGCAACAAGAAGAGACCTTTTGGAGCCATTGAGAAATAAGACCATATCGTCCGCATATAGTAAATGAGAAATCTGTTTACAGCCCAATTTCACCTTGTATGGAGAACCTAGCCCTTGTGCGTTAAGCCTGGACAGACCCTTAATAAAGACTTCAGACGCAAGGATGAAAAGACTAGGAGAAAGTGGGTCTCCTTGTCTCAGACCATGCGAGGATTGGAAGAAGCCACAACTTACTCCATTAACAAGGACCGAGAACCAATTATTAGACCAATAGGATTGGACTAAATCGACCCAGCTGGCTGCAAATCCGAATTTCAGGATGACCTGATGTAGAAAATTCCATTCGACCCTGTCGTATGCTTTTTCCATATCGAGTTTCAGCACTATATTTCCTTCCTTGACCTTCCGATCGACATCTCTATAAAGCTCTTTTTTTTTAGCAAATGCCATGAGTTCCATTGATCAAACGAGTATTACAAACTTTCGGGTGGGCTCAACATAAAAAGAATTGCAGCCTCACCTATCATGTGGCGGCAACATATGGACAATCAGAACTGTACAGGGGAAAACTAATGCTAAAGGGACACTAGGATCTCGATCCCCGACGTCTGAGAGTTCCTATCCCTACGTTATCCAAGAGGAGGGCTCCCCTAGTTGACCTCGGGAGTTGGGAACTGTGAGAGAAGATCCTGTAAGGGTGACCATCGCTTGCAACCTTTTCTAAGGCATCTGCTACTGAATTTCCTTCTCTAAAGGTATGAGAAAAAATCAGGTTGAGGCTTTGAATCGTGGCCTTGATAGTACCCAAGTAGTACCAAAGATTCCAGAGGGAGGGCGAGTCTTGGTCCACCATTGCATCCACAATGATTTTAGAATCAATTTCTATAAAGCTCTTGAGCAAGAACAATGTTTTTCGCAATCAAGCGACCCCTCACAGAGGCCCCTTGCTCTAAAGACACCAACTTTGGGAGGAGAACACTCAGCCTATCCGCAATGATATTGGCGAATATCTTGTACACCACGTTACACAGGCTGATAGTACCAAAGATTCCAGAGGGAGGGCGAGTCTTGGTCCACCATTGCATCCACAATGATTTTAGAATCAATTTCTATAAAGCTCTTGAGCAAGAACAATATTTTTCGCAATCAAGCGACCCCTCACAGAGGCCACTTGCTCTAAAGACACCAACTTTGGGAGGAGAACACTCAGCCTATCCGCAATGATATTGGCGAATATCTTGTACACCACGTTACACAGGCTGATCAGCCTGTAGTTAGAAAAATATTCGGCTCCTTGCTTTTTGGGAACAAGGCAGACTAGTGTAGCTGAGAATGCCCTTGGTATCTCAGCCCCCTGAAAAAAATTCTTCAACAGCAGAGAGAATATCGTTCCCAATAATGTTTCAACATCCCAAAAAGAAAGCTCCCAATAGGCCGTCTGGTCCTGGAGCACTATATTTAGGAAACTTATTTACCGCGATTTTTACTTCAGCTAGGGGCAAACGCATGAGGCTAGCGTTATCTTCATCTGAGATAATATAAGGGATACAATCCAGAAGATTAGCAACATCTGAGGTAGAAGAGGGCGCCAGATCTGAGGTCAGCAGAGATTGTAGAAAATCGACGGCAGCACGTTGAATAGCTGGCTGATCTGTCACTAAACCTACCTCTCCCACATGTATCTCCTGAATGCCCAGTTTTCTGACCTTTTCCGAAGCTAAAAGATAGTATCTATCAGTACAACGGAAGCAGAATATGTTGCAGCTACAGAAGCGTGAAAGGAGATGGTGTGGATGCAAGGTTTCATAAAAGAGTTGGGTAAGAAGCAAGTAAATTGCAAGCTGTATAGTGACAGTCAGAGTGCAATACACTTGGCTAAGAATTCAGCCTTTCATTCAAGGACCAAGTATATTGACATCAGATATTACTTCATACGTTTGTTACTAGAAGATGAATCGATTGCTCTGGAGAAGATCCATACAAGTGAGAATCCTATGGATATACTGACCAAGGCCGTCACACGGGAGAAGCTGAAGCTCTGTTTAGCTTTGATTGGTCTTCAGGCTTGAAAACAGGGAGATGATATACTCTGGATGTATAAGACGAATGTTTATGGTGATGTATCTCTGAGTGAGAGATTGTTGGGTTGTGGAGCCAGATCTGGACCACGCTGCTCGACCAGTCGAGGGTTCGCTCGACTCAAAGTCCAGCATACAAAATTTATTTTTGGTCCGTGTTGCTCGACCAGTTGAGGGTTCGCTCGAGTCAAAGTCCAGCATGCAAAATTTATTTTTGGTCCGTGGTGCTCGACTAGTCGAGGCCCATGCTCGACCGGTCAAGTGGGCCACTCGACCAGTTGAGGCCCTGGCTCGACTAGTTGAGGTTATGCAGATTCTAGTCCGGATTTGGTGCGGACTGTGAAAATTTGAGGCTATTTTCGCCAAGGTGTGGAAGAGAGTTGCCTAAACTATAAATAGGGGTTCTTAGGGCTATTCTAAGGTATAAGAAAGGGCTTTCTAAGTGATTCTAAAGTGTATGCAAATGATTTTTTCTATATATCTAAAGGGTGAAGGGTTAGTATATTGCTTGTAATCTCGTTTTCTTCATGGTGGCCCGTGGTTTTTTATTCTTGTTGGGGTTTTTTCCACGTATATTCTATCTTGTAGTTTGTTAGTATGCTTTGATTATACTTTTAAATTATATTTCTTCTTGTTTATCATTTGTAGGTGAGACCGGAGATTGAATCTCGGTTCACTAGCGTTGTTGACGTGCTGCGCAACACCAAAAGCACTAGATAACTTCCTATTGGAGGCGGATTGCCTACAATTCTCGTCTCTAAAATATCCTACAACATGATGTGTCCCAATCATTGTGGGCCCCACCTTGATATATTTGTTTTATCCACACCATTCATCTATTTTGGCAGCTTATTCTAGTGGGTGGTGTAAAAAACAAGGCAGATCCAAAGATCTAAATGAATTATATAACAGGGTTAACCGTCCAAACCTTCCCAAGGAATCAACGTGTAGGGTCTACTAGGATATTATTTACCATCTAACCTATCCATACGGAAGCGGATTACCATCTTAATTTCCACTTTTTCCAGCGGTATGGTTCACTTGGGGAGCGGGTTAATTAGGTGAGATCCTCGATCCAACAGGTGGGTGGGACTCCTGATTGTGGGGCCTACTATGATTACTATGAAGTACGTGACTACATCCACGTGATTCATCTGTATTGAAAGCTCATTTTAGAGCATGATGCACCAAAAAAAAAAAAATAAAAAAAAAATAAAAAATAAAAAAGTAGAAGCATATCCAAAATTTCAGATGGACCATAGTACAAGAAACAGTGGTGATTGGCCATTAAAAACTGCTTGTGAGCTAGAAAAGCTTTGGATCAAGATGATATTTGTGTGGTCCATCCATATAAGTGTTTGTGACCTTATCAACAGGTTGGATGGAAAATAAACATTCCTCTGAAATCCATGAAGTGTTTCCTGTGGTGTGGTCCACCTAAGATTTAAATAAGCTTCACTTTTAGTTTGATGAACTAAAATGAGCTGTCGAAATGATTGGATGGTGGGGATTTAAGGCACATACATCACTGTGAGCCCCACAGTCAGGGGTCCCACCTACCTGGGTGGAACCGGCGTCTCACCTAATCATCTCCCGTTCACTTACCCTTTCTGCGATGAGCCGGCAAAATGGAAGGAGAGCACGCTTAAAACACAAATAAATTACAGTGGGCCTGACAAACCATGGCCAACGATAGGGGCTGCAGGCAATCCTGCGTCCCTTCTTTTGAGGTGGGGCCCACAAAATCAACTGTTCACAATCTTTAATTTTTCCACGTGAAGCTCCTCGGATGCCATTAGCAAGTCATTATGAACCAAGACCAAAAAATAAAAAAAGGTGGGAATTCTATTTACGGGTGTTCAGCCCACCGTTTTTTCGTGCCAAAATAATTAAAAAAAGGAGTCAAATAACAATGAGTGTCTGAAATGCCTCCATTATTATTCAAAATTACTAAATTACTTTTTAAGTTTATCAATAGACATCCTCTCCGGATGCCCAGCGGTCCACATTCAAACTACAGCTGTGGAGCTCAGAACTCAGTCCGATCAAAATTTAGACGGGCCACAGTACAGGAAATCGTATTGAGAGGGATCGCCCACCGTTGATTATCACGGGGCCCACAGTGTCGCTTTTATATATATCCGAGTTCGTTTACACCTTTCACCAAGATTCAGGCCGTTTTCCACCTCATGTAGGGCCCTCGTGAGATTCAGAGGCAGGGTTTCCTCCCAGATCATTCCCTTTATTGTGGCCTACAATACTTTTAGATCCGGCTGAGTTTTGGGCAAAAGGGGTTTTCTGAGGAGACATATTTGACAGACGGGTTGGATGGTGTGAATACAGCACTGGGCCCCACATCTTCCTGGTATCAACGTAAACTTACAGGTGCGCCCCACCGTTTACATGCCGCTGGCGTAGGATATCTGCACCATGAAAACTCTAAAACTGTAGATCCGTCATGAAGATCAGCTGGAAATAATGAGGACAGTCCGGTCATCAGGCTGGCCACACTGTTGGAATCTATCGATGAGAGATGGTATGACTTAACATGTAGCTATGGCACACCTAGTAAGTAGACATTTGGAGCCTGGCCTACCCTAGATACCGTACAATATGACCAGGCTCAATGTTGAACGTGGATTTGCCTGAAACATGCTGCAGGAAGTCTCTGTCGGCAAAAGTTAAGTGGGCCCACTCTGATGTTTGTGAGAAATCCAATCTGTCCGTTCGTTTTGCCACCTTATTTAAGGACATTAACCCAGAAAAGAGGCGGATACAAAACTCAAGCAAGACACGTGATAAATTTTTTTTTAAAAATGGCAGGGAAATGCCAGACGTTAAAACCTCCCTGGTGTCCACCATAAATTTTACATACCATCCAAACCGTTCACAAGGTCATTTCTATGAGGATGAACTGGAAAAAAAAAAAATATTAACCAAATCTAAAACTTCTCTGGCCTCACAAATGTTTCAACGGCTGACATTTAAACGTACATGTTTCCTGTCTTACGGCCCAGTTTAATTTTCTATCTGTCTTATTTTTGGACTACGTACTGACATGAGCTATCAAAAATGATGAATTGAGTGGATTTCTAACAAACATCACTGTGGTCCGCCTAGTTTCAACGGCAGGAACTTCCTGCCACAGGTTGTCGCAGGCAATCCGTGCGTCCGCTGAATCTCATACGCGTATGCCACGCGTGTGGAAATTGGCTGCTTAGATAACGATCTAAGATTACCAGAAAAGCTCTTATCCAACTGATTGGATGATAAGCTTCTGTCCACCCAACGGAAATCTTTGAAGATATCATGTGTCTACGACATCCAACACGCGTAGTTGGTTGGCCCCACCTTGAAGATCACGTTATACAAAAAATCTGTCCCTTCCGCTCATCATGTGGATGAATTTATTATTAATCAGCAGCATTATGTTATTTTCTAAAATGTGGCTCATCTGATCAGTAGATGGGGCTGATTTTTCGTCTAAGGTCATCTCGTGGTGGGACCCACCTATTGGACAGGGTGGATGTCACAAGAACATGATAACTTATTGTCCAACCGGTTGGATGTGAGCATTTATAATAATCTAAAATGAAAACCTATTTCCACACGTGCGTGACTAGGTGACATTCTCTTATCCTGTGTATTTTTTTCTTTATTTTTTATTATCTATTTCATTTTTAGCTTTTCACTTTTGCTCATGGATCGTGATGACTGATGAGGGCAAACGTCTCCACGCAGAACACCATTAACACCTGAGATATGTGGGGCCCACTTTGTTTTGTGTGTAATTCACTCCGTCCATCAGTAACCCGTTTCTATTATTACACAATGGGATAAAAGATCTGGCAGATGACTAACACAGATGGGCCGCAACATGGAACAATAGGAAGAGGATGCGGAGCATAAGTTTTTGTGTGGGACCCACCTAAGATGGAAGGTAGTTATTTTTTTTATACATGATGAGCACAAAGTGCCTCACTCGATGGACGGACTGGACTGCACATCGTCTGTGTTGAAGGCACGTACAGTAAATTCTAGTGTTGTAGCTTCTCATTGGTCCACGTCATCTCCGTTAATTCAGCTAAAGAGATTGCTAATTAGGCACCGGGACTTTTAACGTGTGGAACTTTTTATAAGTTAGTACCATAATTTTTGTGTTACATCTTCACTGTCCATCAATTTTATTTATTTTTAGATAAATCTAGAGCATGATCTTAAAAATGAGTTACTTCTAAAGCTCAAGTGAATAATGACGCACAAAGCAGTGGGGTTTGAATAAACTACTGTTGAAACTTTTCACTTATTTTCTATCTGACGTGTTCATAAAATTACACATATATGGATGAAGTTAAAATACAAATATCAACTTTATCATAGCTTTCTATGGCCCTAAGAAGTTTCCAACGATAGCATCGATTCTTACTATCTTCAATGGCAAGGTCCACTTTAGCTTTGAATTTGTATTAATTTTGGGTTAATATCCTAGAATGATTTGAGAAAATAGATGAACAGTGGATCTATGAAATATATCATGTGAGGCTTATGTCTTGATTTGTGTATTCTATATCCACTTCATCCATCCATTTTTTCAAATCAATTTAAAGCATGTTATCAAAATTTAAGAAGATCCAATTGTTCTACCGTACCTTCGTCTATTCATTTTGATGCTAAGCAGAAAATGATATATGTAATTCTACGAGAGTTACGTGATATATTCAAATCGTAGATATACTCAAAGAATATTTTGCATAATACATGAGCTGTCATATATCGAGCAATGCTACGCCATCCATAGAACAAGGGTGGCCAAGTAGAATGTGGTCGAGTTAATAAGGAAGCTTAAGTAGTTGTTAAGACATGTGACAAGTTTAGAAGGAATTCTCCAGAAGTTCATGTAGTGTTGAAACAATTATAATAGTCATTAAAACATGGAAATCGTCTACATGGTCGATTTAAAGGTATAAATAGCAAGGGAATTCAATGGAAAATGGGTCTTAATCAAGTAGCTGTTAAATTTAGTTGTAATTCGCGTCTACGCTTATACGTTGGATATCAAGTAAGTTCTCCATTTAAAAAGGCGCTCTGCAGTTATTTCCCTCGGCCGATTATAAGGAATCCTACCCTTTAAAAATCGTCTCATCATCTTAAACAACAATGTGTAGGTAGTTGAATATGGGATTGATCATATTCGATCTCGGTCACATATAGTCGATTCTGACATATCTGCGTATCTTCGCACTCAGGGTCATAGTTGTTCAGTTTGAATTGAGTCATACATTCAATTCTAGAACGCCCATATAAACCACACAATTGAATTGTAAACCGAGAGGCATCAGGTGGACCATATTCCAAGAAAGAGTGGTGATTGAACACCCTATCATCAAAAACTTCCAAGGGCTCACCTTAATGTTTTCGTTAGTTTTATTTTCCATCTAATTTGTTGATAACTTCACATAAGCCTAGATGAAAAGGAGAAACAAATATGGGCTTGATAAAAAAACTTTTGTATCCTATTAATGGTCAATTACTATTTTTTTTTTTTTTAGTATGATCCACCTTATAACAAGAACTACTTCATTTTTTTGATAATGTTATAAAATTATCTAGAAGAAGGGATGACAAAGAATACACACATCAAGGTGGGTGCCATGTTAAGTGCCTCACTGTCTTAGGTGAGGCTGAGGTCTCACCTAGTCTGTTCCCGTGGTGCAGCACCTCCAAATCAAGAGAAGAAAGCCAGTTGACATGTGGAACTTTCGTAGGCTTCATTATGACTTAAGCATTAGATCCAGGCCATCCATCCATTTTTTTCATACCAATTTATGGAATGAGATGGGGTAATCCAACGCTCAAATGAGCCACACTACATAAATAGTGGGAATTAGATGCATATTATTAAAATTTTCTTAGAGTCATAAAAGGCTTTTATTAAGCTAATATTTGTATTTTTTCTTCATCCAAGATGGTATGTCCTTATGAAGAAGTTAGATGGCAAATAAACCAAACAGTGGACCTTATGATGGTTTCAATGGAATTGGTTTAATTCTTGATGCTTTATTTAGTGTGGTCCACTTGAGATTTGGATGTGCTTTATTTTTGGGCTCATGCTATAAGATTCTCTGTAAAAATTCAGTTCAATGTGGTTATATCAGGCTAAGAGAAGTTTCACCCTATAAAAGTTAAAAGTCATGTTGTATACCACCCAATTTATTTGGGAGAGCAATCCGCCTGGTTAGCAGGAGTCATCGGCGATGACGTGGACCAAAGAGAAGCGAAGGCACTGAATTTTCCTGTGCGTTGAACACAGACGATCCGCACTCCACAGGACTCGGACTGGTGAGGCTACAAACCTACAATGGATCCGGCGCGGGCACACGACATCGGACGCGGATTGCCTACTGACGCTTCATTAGCCGGTAGCTACGGGACGGTGCTATATAGACCCACCATGATGTATACCACTCCGTCCGTCCACTTTTCCATGTCATTTCAGTGCATGAAACTAAAAATTAGGCAGCTAAAAATCTCATGTGGATCACACAACAGGCAACAGAGGTGATTGAGCGACCACCATTAAAGACATTTTAAGGGCCACAAAAGTTTTGGACGAAGCTTATATTTGTGCTTTCCCTTCTTCCAGGTCTTTGTGACCTAATCAACAGGTTGGATGGAAAATAAACATTACAGTGGGCCGTAGGAAGTTTTTAATTGTGGGCGTTCAACCAACACTGTTTTTGTGGTGTGGTCCACTTGACATGGCGTCTGTTTATTTTTGGGTTCCTGCCCTGAAATGATCTGAAAACGCGGATGGACGGCGTGGATTAAATATATACATTATTATGGGGCCCATATAGCAGCGTCAGTAGACAATCAGCGTCCCACGTATATACTAGTTTCTTAAAGATAATAGCAATCAATTTCTCGAACGGATAGCGATGAAGCGTCATGGGAAGGGTAATATCGTCTTTTCGAAGCCGTATCATTTCAACATCCTGCCTATGCCTATCACATGAATCTACTTTCCACGAAAAAAGCAAAAGTCAAAAACTACCTCCTCTTTCACAGGGGTATTCTTGTCATAAAATAATTTCCTAGTCGCCTCTCTATCCTCTCTTATCTCTTCTTATAAATAAAATCCACCATCGACCATCCAAAATCATCAAAACATCATCCCTTCTTCCTTCAAAACAAGATAGAGAGAAATGGAAGGTTTGATACCGTACGTTCTGCATGCATTGAAGAAGAAGAAAGAGCACAGGAACTATCTCCGCCTCTCGGAGGGTTCGAGCCGAAGCAGCCGTCGCCCACTCACGGAGAGGGTTGCGTCCTTTGATGGTTCATCTCACCGTAGGACGAGATCTGACTTTCAGACGCCTGCGTCTAACTTCATGGGGTTGATGAGCCGCCCTTCTTCCCAACTCAAAATCAAAGACTCCCGCTCTCATATTCATAACAGATAGAAAACTCAAAGGAATTATTATTATTAACACATTGCAAATGTAAAGGAAATTGTATTTATCTTTTCTTTTATTTTCTCTCTTTTTTAAATTGTTGTTTATTCTTTTGTTTGGCAATGGAAATATAAAAGTGTGTGTGTTGGCCGAAATTTAAGAGAGATTTTCTTTTTTAATTTATATATTTGCATTCAGAGTCCCAATCTGATGAATGGATCAGATCTTGCAAATAAATTTCTTTCGCGAATCAATCATTGCGTGAACCGGAATAGCAAGTAACTGCAAGCATGCTTGTGAATGAGATCTGGGCCATTCAATAAGTGAGATCCACCATCTAGCCGCTGCAGGCAATCTGGCGTCCCTTGTTTTGAGGTGTGGCCCACCGAATCACTTATCATGGTCTTTATTACTTCCAAGTGTCTGCATCTTCGCAGATGCCATCAACAGGCCCTTACAAAAAGGACGCGGATTTCCTGCAAAAGCCTACTTATAACTAGGAAATTATAAGGGATTTGACTCGATGTACCACCCTACTTATAACTAGATATGCTTCATTTTTTGAATAATTCTCCAAAAACAATCTAGAAAAATTGATGGTCGGTGTGGCTAAATAATACATACATCAAGGTGGCCCCACGGTAATGGGCACACCATCCGGGGTGAGGCTAATCCACTCTCGATTTGGACGACCTTTTGAAAAAGTCAAACATAACTGAGTGCCTGAAATGCCCCCATTATTATTCAAACTTACAAAAGTAGTTTTTATCTTCCTGACGTGGAAGGGGGTCGGGCATCTTGGCAAGATGGACATCCATCCACTGGTGTGGTCCACTTGAGCAAATGATCTGTCAAAATGGATGGACAGCATGGATAAAACATATACATTACTGTGGGCCCCACAGAGACCCTGACAGGACCATCCGTCTCTAGCCAAGTCCTGGTGGGGTAGTACCCAATCCAGGCCCAGTTCAGCCCGGATGCGATCATGCCGGTGAACCGGATATCAGCCAGCTAGCTGACATTTAATCCCCACGGTTTCCTGTTGTGTGGTATAGTTGAGCATTGAATCTGCTTCATTTTCGGTGTCATGTCCTGAATTTAGCTGGAAAAATGGAATGACGGTGTGGATTAAACAAATACATCACGTTTTGGGTGAAAGGAATTTTCTGAGGTGACTCATCTGATAGACGGATTAGATGGTGTGAATACATCACTGGGCCCCACATTTTCCTGGCTCCACCTGTAACCATACTGTGGCGCGCCCTTTCCTTCCAACGTGCCACTTGTGTAGGACATCTGTACCATGAAAACTGTAGGCCCATCATGAAGATGAGCTGAGAAAGAAATCAGGCCAGTTGATCAGGCGGGCCACATATCTATGGATAACAGATAATCTGACTTAACATTCAGCTATGGCCCATCCTAGATAAGGTAGGATAGATGAGAAGCTGAATCTCCCATGCAGATTACCGCAGCACCATGTCTCATAAGCTAGGTGAGGCCAACCCTGATGTTTGTGAGAATTCCACACTGTTTATTCATTTTTTAAGCTCGACATATGTCAGATCCAAAACTCAGGTAGGCCATGTGACAAGAAAATGTGGATACGGCATCTCACCGTTGAAACCTTCCTGAGTTCCACCATCATGTTTTTATGCCATCTAAACCGTTCATCAGATCATTCCGACAGGGATGAACTTTGAGAACAAAAATATTAGCCTCATCAAAACTTATGTGGCCCTACAAATGTTTCAAGGATGATGTTCAATTCTCACTGTTTCCTTTTTTTTTTTTTGTTTTTTTTTTTTTTTTTGTTTTTTTAAAATAAGAATTTATTGAACTCAATCAGCAGTATCACACATTCGAGCGAGGGCTGACAAAAAAATAGGACCCCCCACCTGTCATTTTCCACAACGCCCAAACCAAAGATTTAAAAAAAAAAAAAAGGGAAAAGAAAAACCTAAATTCTACCGTTTCCTATCATGCGGCCGCCTGAGTTTTGTATATGTCTCAATTTTAGGCTCATGTCCAGCTGAAAAAGGGATGGACGAGGTGGATTTCTTAGAAATATCACAGTGGCACACCTGGCTTCTGATCGCATGACCTGCATGCGACTGGGTATTGAAGGCAATCCACGTTCCCCGAATCTCATGCACTAATGCCACACGTGGAAAATGACTGCTTATATAACAATCTAAGATTGTTATCCTAGTCATCCATGAAGTCATCAGTCACATGTTCTACATCATGAAGTGCCATTTGGTAATGGTTAGGCATTGACATTGATATAAGAAAGAGTGTGAAAGAGTGAAGAGGAAGATTCTAGTGATCAAAATCTCGAATTTATTAGTTTTTTGAATTCATAATAAAAAATAGAGAAAATTCCAAATATTTTTATTGAATAATATTTATTGTGAAATGTGTATCAACTCTAGATTACAACATTAATAAAAAAAAGTAAAATCTTAATTTATAATTATAAAAAATAATAAAATTTTAATTCTAATAAAAGTTAACTAAAATAGTAAAATTAATCTAAAGTCTAATTTGTCAAAAATAGAAATTCTAGATAAATCTTACTAGATGAGTCCTATCATGATTACATATAATTTTTTTAAAATGGTGGAAAATCTAAAACTCTAAAAATAAGAAAATATAATAACATTTAGAATTCTTGATTTTGACCCTCAAAACGACCGTTTTCTGTGAAACAAACCGATGCGATTGACCCTGGATGGCTCGTTACAATAAAGATTGATAAGTTGTGCATCCTATACCGATACCTTGACCAAAATTTATGGCCGATTTACGGTTCATACTTCAAACGACAATTTCTCCCTATTCGGATTGAATTTCTTCAAACGGGACACGCCTATGGCCTAATTACTCCAAGCCCTACGTAAGACCAAGCTCGAATTAGGCAGATTACTTCTGCTTCTGTTTGGCCTTTTGTAGTCCAACACATGCTAGGAATGTATTTCTGTCATGTCCTACATCACACACATAATCTAATTTATATGTAAGTGTAAATTAAGTTACATTAGATAGTGATTAATTTAGTTTATCCTACATTTATTTTCTCAAATTAGATAAGAATCATGACTATATATCAAATCATTGTCTATCTAATACTTACAATTATTTAAAAAAAATGTTGTCTTTTAAGTTTACATGGTATTGGAGTTACAGTTTTGATTCATGGGGGTTCGTTAGCTTCCAACCACCAATGTTAGTTTGATGTAGAGAGGGCCATACATGCATTATTAGCACAATTAGACCAAAAGAAGCAATAAAGAAAGGGAAAGTATGTCGTTCGTCAAAACCAGATCTGGTTACATCATACGTACGGCATGATGTAATTAGGCCAAGGCCTGTTCAAGTTAAAGCGATTCATTCTAAATATGGATAAATCATTGTTTAAAGTGTTGATTTTAAAACAATTGTAACTTTTAGACATCATCACAAAGTGCACGGCCTATCCATCTTATGTAATTGTGTTTCTGGACCAGCTATGTTGGTCAAATTTTTTGTTTTCACGAGAGAACAGCCATCTTTTGTGTTAAAATTGAAAATTAAAAAAACAATAAAAAATCTACTCTCTTTTTTTTTTTTTTTTTTTTTTTTAATATTAATTTCTTAAGTTGTTTATAATAATACCAAAAATGCTTTCGTGAGATTTTATTGGACATTTCTATTTTGACATATTCAGCCTTTGGAAGAGATTTTTCTATTTTAAGTAATTTTTATTTGAATTATGATTTTCTATTTTAAGTGATGTAATCGATTGATTCAAAATTATGTACAATAACATTATTCCAATATTCTCTTACTTCATGTGGAGTTCAGAACTTGCCTCATAGATTTAAGGTTTTTAATTATTTGAGGAAGTCGGCCATCTTCTCATTGTTATTTCACGCTATTCTCTTCATAACAAATTTAACTGGCCTTCTCTCTTTGAATGGCATTGTCTTCTCCTACCGTGGCGTCTGCATCTCCACCAATGTGAACATTGCCAGATCTGCACCGTTCATTTAACGCCCTCATGACCACCAGCAGCCATTGGAACTTATCTCTATGAATCACCATTTCTAGATATGCAATCAGACCTCGCCACCTGGGATTTACTTGGGCTGTTATTACATATGGGCCCGACTATAAACCACTTTTGATAGTTGTTAGGTGAAGTATTAAAATAGGCCCATCTCTAACAGCTGTAAGTTCAATCAAATCCCACGATGTTGGATCACCAGGCAATCCATCATAAGGTCACATAGACAAGGATGAAAGGAGAAAAAAGAACAGATGAGCTTGATCCGGGACATCAGTAGCCCAAGTTTCTAACAGCCTGGTGGGCATTCAATCCCACTGTTTCCTGTGGTGTGGTTCACTTAAGCTTTGGATCAGCTTGGATTTTGGTCTCATGCCTGCAAATGAGAGGATAGATGGTGTGAATAAAACACAAAAATTACAGTGGGCCTCACAAGAGGGAGGCAGATTTCCTGGGAAATCCTTTTACAGGAAGTTTCTTGGAACCTAGGTGGGGCCCACCATGATGTTTGTGAGAAATCCACTCCGTACATCCGTTTTTTGAGCTCATTTTAGGACTTAAGCCAAAAAATGAGCCGGATCCAATACTCAAGTGGGCTGAAAACGTGAGGATTGAACTTCTACAGTTGAAATATTGGTGGGGTCACAAAAGTTTTGAATCAAGCTAACAGTTATGTTTTCAATTCATCTCAGTAGGAACAACGTTATGATGGCCTGTAAAAATCACTGTCGACCCCACGGAGGTTCCCTCCCCACATTTTCCTTCCGTGCAGCTCACTTGAGTCTTAGATATTGATCTGGTCTCATGTCGAAAATGATCTAAAGGCTTTCACGGGAAATCCGCGTCCCTCACAAAGCATGGTTACGTCAGGCTGCGGGGATATTCCCGGAAACAGGCGCTGCAAGCAACTAGACATCCTTTCTTTTGAGGTGTGGCCCACCAAATCAACTGCAATAATCTTTATTTACTCTATCTGTGGAGCTCGGCGGCGCCATTTTAGACCCAAACCAAAAACATGTGGGCATTCCATCCAGTGGATTTCAGCCCACTGTTTGAAAATGTAAAAATAAAAAACAGTCAAACAATGTTATCTGGACTGTCCCCATTATTACTCAAAAACACTTAAATACTTTTTCAATTTATCAACCGCCGTCATCTCTGGATACCCATTGTCGGAAGGGGATTGCATGTGTTTTATCTAAATTGTCCGTTCATCTCTTCGGATCATTCTAGGGCTTGATAAAAAAAATGAGACAAATCTAAATCTCAGGTGGACCACCCCATAGAAAATAGTAGTGATTGAATGTGCACCATAAAAAATATCCTAAGTCCCACATTAATACTTAGTTGTATAGACCTTGGATGAGGGGTAAAACAAATATAATTAGTTTGATCGAAAACTTTTGTAGCTCCTAAGAATTTTTTATTTGGAGTTCAATCAATATTCTTTTCTATGTTATGATACACTCAGATGTATTTAACTCATTTTTTCGCTCCCTGCTATAAAATGATACGGCGTGGATGAGAGACATACATCATGGTGGGGCCCACAGAGCACAGCCCATATACGTCCGTCATTATCATTATTCAAATTACAGCTGATAACATCCAAAACTCAGATAGGCCACGGATTGCCCACTGTTGATTATCATGGGCCCGAGGCGTTGTGTATATATAATCAAAGACATTTAGATCTTTCATCAACTCGAGATTAAAGGGTAGGCCAAGACTCCGGCTGTTTTAATGCCTCATGTGGGCCCCTTGTGAAATTCAGTGGTGAATGTTTCCTCTCAGCTCATTCCCTTTGCTGTGGCCCACTGTAGTTTTGAATCGGACTGAGTTTTGGGTGATAAGAGTTTTCTGGTGTGACTCATCTGATAGAAGGGTTGGATGGTGTGAATACATCACTGACCATCATCTGATAGAGTTAGACGGTGTGAGTACATCACCATAAGCTTATGGGTGTGCGCGCGCCTTCCTTCCAATGTACCACTCGCGTAGGACATCTGTACCACGAAAATAATTGTAGGCACCATCGTGAATAATAGTGGGAAAGAAATAGAGCAAGTCCAGTCATCAGGTGGGCCACACTGTTGGAATCTATGGACAACAGTCGGTCTAACATACAACTATGGTCCACCTAGTAAGTGGAAGGCCAGGCTCCGAATGTCCACTTACTAGGTGGGCCATAGTTGTCTGTTAAGGGGGGCCGTGATGTCGGTGAGAAATCCACCACGTTCATCCGTTTTGCCAGATAGTGCCACTATGGAAAACGTGGATAGGGAAATGCTTGGGTCCACCGTAATGATTATATGCCATTCAAACCGTTGATAAGGTCATTCTTATGGGATGAATCCAGAACACAAATAATTGCATGATCCAAAACTTCTCTGATCCTACAAATGTTTTAAACGTTGGATATTCAATGTCACTATTTATTATCATGAGGCCCACTTGAGTTTTGAATCTGTTTTATTTTTTACCTCATGTTAAATTTTATTTTTTTTAAAAGGATGGATGGTAGATTTCTCACAAACATCACCATGTGCGTCACTAGCTTTTGACTGCGGAAACTTCATCCAACAGCTGTTTCAGTCAATCCGTGTCGGCTGAATCTCATATGCGTATACCACGTATGTTTATGGAAGTTGACTGCTTAGATAACGATCCATGACTACTAGAAATGATCACATCCAACTGATTGGATGATGAGCTAGTTTCCGTCCACCCAGCAGATGGCTTTGAAGATGTCATCTGTCTACGACATGTAACCGGCCCACCCAGTTGGTTGGCCCTAACTTGAAGATCACGATATGCAAATATCAGCCTCGACTCATCATCCATGTGTAATTCACTCCGTCCGTCCATCAGTAACCTGTCTATTACGCAATAGGGTAAAAGATCTGATAGATCAACAACACAGGTGGGCCATAACATATGGAATAATGAAAAGATGATTCTACGCGTAAGTTTGTGAAAGGGACGCAACTAAGTCTAAGATGCAGTTATCTATTTCGGTGCATCGTGTTGACTCTTGGTTTCAGATTCAGTTACCTGGTATTTGTGGGCATATTAGAATTGACTGTGTGACTTGATTCCAACCGAACAACTTTAACTCAAAGCATCAAAATAGATGGATATGTTGAAATTGACTATACAGGACTGAGATTTGAGAAGATCGATCGCTTATTTAGTCGCTCTCAAGATATTGTTTAAAATGATAAAGTGGATTATCAGAGGGTAGGGTTTCTCTTCCAAGATTGGGTTGCACCTTATTTCGTACGAAAGTACTTATATATATAAAAGTTAAACAATAAAAAGGAAATACTTGTAGTCGACCGCAAATAGTAACTAGAAAGCACCTTTTTAAAAGAAGAACTCTGTGTTTTAATGGAAATCATCGAGCATAGACTTGGATTGTAGCTACTCCTAAGGTAGGGTTAGGCTACTAGTTACGTTAAAGTACGTAAAAGATAGTTTATGCTAAGGAACATAAAGGATAATCGATAGGCTGATTTGTTTTGTTTAATTGGGCTAGTATGAGACGTTTTACTTCATTGAAATACTTTGGTATTTATAGATCTTCTTTGGGATAGCCCGCTAAATGCTTCTTTCTAGGACTGGCAGTTATACCAACCACTTTATCTTCTAGATCCTTATTGGACACTTGTCCTGCTAACTGCTTTAGTACCGCTTTTTCCTCGAAAACGTCCTTCTTTCAAGTTTCTTGGTCCCACTTCGTTTACAAATAATGTATAATGCCCCAATTAGTGTTAGCTATAATTCCGCAACACGCACTCAAAATATCTTCAAAGATGTAAAACATACTTTATACTTCTCGTGCTAATGACATGTACTTTCCCTAATTGTTTCTTCTAAGAATGGTAAAAATTAGGGTACAACATTGCCACCCACGTCGCTTTGCCTTTAGGCAAAAATGCGAAAGGGATGGTAGTCCATTGTTGAATGCAATAAATGTGATTGACTTTTTCTTCCACATGTCATTTCCTTATTGACTCTACTTGGCCGAGATGAAAATCCAACTGATGACTTTGCTTTTTTCATGGCTGCTGTTATGACACGTAGTAAACGATCGAATCCTACGAGGAGTCATAATGATCTTTTCAGTAATGTGTACGTTTCCTGACCAATATATATGCATTTTTGAATCTAATTTGATTTTCTACGCTTCTTGCTCTCTCATCTCTCTTCTTCTTCTGAAATTCCTATTACCACCATAGTTGCTTCTTTGTCTTTTAGTCCTACAACTTTCCATTAGAAATATCTCATTAGAGACTTAGACACTCTCTCCCTTAATCATAAACGATGTCCTCTTCGATGTTTCCGTCAGCCAATATAAAATATTCCTTTCTCTTAGGCCGGCCTTCCATCCAGAAATTACCTATCGAGAAATCTCGTCGATGGACCAATTTTTCCCAAACTATCTAGGCAAGATAATATTACTTCAATCTGAGTTCCCAGATCCTTCGAATGCCTTCAAAGCTTCACGATCGTGGCTGAAATCAATGAAAGGATGGGCAGACTGGTACAACTGTGTACTCCAGTAGTATGGTGATATATGGAGACAAGTTGGCATTGATGAATGCATTAGGTTTTCTATTTTTAAATATATAACATATACTCTCCTTCTTACTATAGCTGTGACTTTTTGGAGCTCCTCGACCAATACCTTTCATTTTGAATGTGCTCCCATGAGTCCAATAATTATGTATATATGTGCTTTCACTCATCTTCTTTCTTTTAGTAAATTAGTTTTTTTTTAAAAATTTTTGATGTAGAGTAGGTCGCGGACAATTACATGGCCAAGATGGATCAGAAAAGGCCCGGTCGATGACAGAAGTGATCCAGACCATCGAACCTTAAATCGGGCGTATCTTGCAATCCGGAATGAGTTATCTGACGTAAAATATATGATTTTGGGGTAGAACGAGCTACTGAAGCCAACCAACCCAGCTATGCTGGGTTGCGCAGCCCGGAATTGCGAAAAACCCCTAGATTGACGGTCATTTCCCTGTTTTAATTTCGTTTTTACTATAAATAGTAAGCTTTAGTTTGATTATAACGCTTCATCCGTCGGGCTTTAGGAGTTGCGCCCAACGTGAAAAGAGCTTAGAATAATTAGGAGAACGGTTTGGTGAAGCCAAATAGGACACTTACTATTTTTGGCTGAAAACCTTGCGCACTAGTAGACATCACGACCGTCTATAAATAGTAAGTTTACTATTTATAGTAAGTCGCGGATTCTACGAGTTTGAGTTGTAGTTTGATTCTAATTTCTTTCCCATTGCTTGGTACCCCTATTTAAAGGGTTGTAAACTCGTTTTTATTAATCAATTAATCAATTTCGAATTTATTAGAATTTATTTCTATTTTCTGTTTTCTTTCCTCGTGGATTCGAGAAGTCTCTGTGAGGAGTCCAGAGAAGCTCCGTGGATTCGGAGTAGTTATCCTCATCACGTTCATCCCTGCGTCAATTTTGCTCAAGATGATGATCACTATTTTGTCTTTCTAGATAGGAATGGAAGAGCATAGTCCAATTTTATGTTCAATCAATACAAGAAAAGCACGAAAGTCGGTGATTAAGAACATACAATATTCTTATTGATGTGGATTTGCCATCATCTACCCTGTTTGAATGTCGTTCAAATCATGAAAGACTATGTTTATCTGGCCGATGCATTAACTCAAAGATAACGACTAGCTTTCTCTCTGTTTGTACTCAATTATTTATATCATGGCATGTATGAAGCGATGATAAAAAGTTTTTATCATAGCTGAGGACCCTTTGGCTTTTCTAAATGTGATTTTATGAATAGTTCTATTCTTTCATTTGTAACTATGCTACTTGTACTCTCTACACCTCTTTCAATCAGCACAGTATCTTCTACCATCGAATCATTCATACATTTGCAGAATGTATGGATTTATTCTTTTCACTTCACTCTAGCATGTCCAACAATTAGTTTTGTTAATTCCAAGATAAAGAACTTGGCCCATTTTAGTTCATTGAAGACTCTAAATTGGCCAATCCTAATAGAATTGAGCAATGAGATAAAGCTTGGGAGAGTTAACTAATTTGCAGAGAACTCCCTTATGGTGGCGCTATGGAAATTGGTGTTAGTGCAAAGGCAAGGGTTGAATAGTATTGCCCCTATCTTTTTACCCGTCAATTCAGTTTCGTTCAATGCATTCCTTACCTCTTCACTCATAAAACTTCCAACCAACCTTCTCATAAGCACCCAATTGTGGAATAGGTTGACATTCATCAGACCTTCTATAGCAACTTTCAGTTAATAAGTGATACTCTTGTGTCGTGAGTCATTCAGTCGACCATGCCAGGCGATCATTTTATGTGATTGGTGGGAAAATTACTATAATAAATTTTTGATTGAGCTCAACAAACTCATCATTACTTGGTTTTACTCTTTGGAGATAAAAAACTGAACTTGTGGCCAAGAAAAATATACCAATGATAGAAAAGGCTACCAGAAAGATTGCATTGAAACCAACCATGTCTCCAAGTCGAAAGACAACACGAGCTCAAAGAACAATAGAAAAGTCGACCACCTCTCCATCAACAACAACAATAAGAGCAGTCAATCTAGCATCACCTCAGTGCAAGTGTTAAAGAGTTGCTGCTGCTAGCCTTTTCAATAAACACAACTAATTTAACCCACTGATGCTCCTCCAATTCCAAATCTTGCACCTCATCAAGACATGAGGAAGATTTTAGGCCTAGGACATCTTTCAGGTCCTATTCTTGTTGCTCCTGTTATTCTTGCAGCATCAATAAGCTCTCCTGTGACGGGTAGGGATGGTCGAGTTATGAGAAAAATCTCAGGTATTTCTTCTGCAACCAATGTTGTTCATACCTTCGAAACATATTATAAAACTATAAGTACTGGCCAGGAACATTGCCGTTCAAGTATTCTTGGGAAATGAAACAAGAACATAAAAGTCATGTGGAAGCCCATTTTAATCGAGCTTTTAATAAATGGACGAAAGATAATGAAAGATTGAATAACCCCAACCTTCCTTTCAATCGATATCTCAAATCGTATAATCCCAATCTTCCACATTTTTCTCTTTCTGCGAGCCCTTTTACTGTGGTTATTAACCAACCAACCAAAGTTCAGTAAGTGATCAATTGATATTCTACCGTCGTTGTTTGTTCTGTCTTAAGTGGATATTCTCTCTTTGCTCTTCTAAAAATAAAAAAATAAAAAATTCTCACTCTTACCTTTCCTAATTTTTTCTTGTATGATGCGGTACTGAGAGAAGTTACAATTGTTAAAATAAAAGTTGCTCCTGTAATTGTCTCTTATCCTCAACAGATAGAAGAAACTACCACCTCTACTACTACGAGCAAATCTACAAATCCTATGACAGAATTCAGTGGCTCTGATTTTAAAGCAGCAGCAAGCGATGCACCTTGGCCTGAAGGAGATGTCCTTTGAGACATGAAAACTATCCAATCATAGGAAGTTTTCATGTTTCCTCTCATTTTAAGGCTCCATTGGCCATTTGTGATATAAAAGAAATAAAGATGATGAACCACTTACATTATCGCCGCAGATTCTTCAACAAGGCGTCTTCTCACTCCACTCCTGCACTGGCCAGCTACTCTATACCATTCCTACGCCCAATCGAATGACCTATTTCTGGCATAGATGTCAGGTGTCTGGTAATTTTAGGTGTTAAAGAAGAAGAACTAACTTGGCCAACTGATGGATCAAAACCATCTTTCGCCCATGAAGCAACTAGTGAGGTTCTTTTGACAGACTCTACCACCTTCACCATATCCCAAGTCGTCACTCCTTCGGAGCCACCATCTACTCTTATACCTACAAACAAAGACGACTATGACATCTTCTTCGGAGCCTGATAAGGTGTCTCTTGTTGAAGATGTACTCTCTTCTCTTGGTCAAGCTCTCCACAACAATGTTGTTGTAGTCGAGTCTCCATTACCTTCTCTAGAATTTCAGCAACTCAAAGATGAACTATGAACCCTTGTAAATTTAGGAGTTGTAGAAATTATTTTCACTGGATCAGTCAAAAGACTTGCATCTCTCGTCTAATGCTACCAAGTAGCTTCTTGCTTTGACGAAACCATCTCAGTCAAAGTACCTACACTCCACGAATTCCTAGACTTCGTGCAAGAGTACCAGGAGATCATTGCCATGGCCGAGAAGATTTAAGTTGAACATTCAATCGCAAATCTTGAAGTGATAAAGGCTAGTGCTGTGGGGGAAAGGCTTTCTATTGTATACACCTAACTTAAAGAATCTGAAGTAGAAAAGGTTGATCTTTCTACTCAGATCACAACATTGGAGGAACAGTTAAAGGCTTTTAGGAAACACCAAGAGGAGGTAGAAAAGATTTATGAAGAGCAGAAGAGTGAAATCAACACACTGGTTGACTTTGTCCGAGTCAAAACACCATCGATCGATCAGGCCAGACGTATAGTCTTGAAGGCTCAAACGAATCTCACCAAACAAATGGCTAGGCAGGAGAAGATATCGAAGATGATCACTTCTTTTTCTTCTTTCGATCTCTAATTTTCGGCCTTGTAAAATAATTTTTTGAAGTTGGATTAATTAATCACACTTATGTCAAACTGATATGTTTACTAAATCAGGTGTCCAACTGAGCATGCCAAAAACTGTTGCCTCTCAATTTCAAATTTAGTCACATGTAATATTTGCAGGTATGCTATAACCGATTGTGCGGTTCGATTCCAACCGAACAACATTGATCCCAGGCGCCAATATAGACAGATATGTTAGAATTGACACTATATGACTAAGATCGGAGAATAACAATCGCCTATTAAGCCACTCACAAGATGTTGTTTAATGATCAAGTGATTATCGAATGGTAGGGTTTGTCCTCCGAGAATAGGTTGCATTGTACCTTCTGTACGAAAGGACTTTCAAATACAAAAGTTAAATCACAAAAAATGGAAATACTTACGGTCGACCATGGATAGTAACTATAAAGCACATTTCTGAAAAAAGAAATCTGTGTTTCGATAGAAATCGTTGAGCATATGAGTGTAGACTTGGATTCGAGATAAGGATTACAGTTATTGGATTATTGATACTCCTAATATAAAGTTAAACTATTGGTTACGCTAAGCAACATAAAAGATAATTTATGCTAAGGAACATAAAAGATAATTAATAAATTAATTTGTTTTGTTTGATTAGGTTAGCATGAGGCATTTTGTTTAGTTAAAATGATACGCTATTTATAGATATTCTTTGGGATAGACAATAAGATGCGTCTTCCTACTATAGACAGTTATACTAATTACTTCGACACTGTTTTATCTTTTGGATTCTCTTTGGGCACATGTCATGCTTTAGCATCACTTTTTCCTCCGACCACCTCTTACTTTCGAGTTCCTCGATCACGCTTCCTTTATAAATAACACGTAACACTTGTTATGCCTTCCAATAATACTCAAAGATGTTAAACGTGCTTTGTACTTCTCTTGCAATTGGTTCTTCCGGTTAGGGTAAAAAATAAGGTACAAGAAACCGCGAACACAAAGTGCCTAACTTGATGGACGGAAACCATGACTTCGCGACAGAACTCGTACATGCGAGGCTACAAGCCTGCAACAGTTCCCGCGCAAGGAACACGATCTCTACTAGTTTATTTAAGATAATAGTATTTAATTTCTCGAACGGATAGCGATGAAGCGTCATGCTAAGGGTAATGTGGTCTTTTCGAAGGCGTTTCATTTCAGCTTCCCTGCCCAACACAGGACTCTTCTTTCCACTGAAGAAGCAATAGTCAAAAACTACCTCCTGTTTCATGTGGTATTCTTATCATAAAACAATTTACTAGTTGTTTCTGTATTCTCCTCTCCGTATAAATAAAACCCACCATCCACCATCCAAAATCATTAAAACATCTGCCCTTTTCCCTTCAAAACAAGAGAGAGAAAGAGAAATGGAAGGTCTGATACCGTACGTTCTGCATGCATTGAAGAAGAAGAAACAGCACAAGAACTACCGCCGCCTTTCGGAGGGTTCGAGCCGAGGCAGCCGTCTCCCACTCACGGAGAGGGTGGTGTCCTTCGAAGGCTCATCTCACCGTAGGACGAGGTCTGACTTTCAGACTCCTACGTCTAACTTTATGGAGTTGAAGAATCGCCCTTCTTCCCACTTCAAAATCAAAGACTCCCGCTCTCAAATTCACAACAGATAGACAATTCAAAGAAATAATAGTTGTTAATTATTTTTTTTTTATATTAATACATTGCAAATGTAAAAGAAATTGTATGTCTTTTCTTTTCTTATTTTCTTTTTTAATTTTTAATTTTTATTGTTGTTTATTCTTTTGTTTGACAATGGAAATATAAAACTGTGGTTCTATCTTACTTTTCTCTATAGCCTTCCTCTTTGAATGGCATTGTCTTCTCCAACCGTCATGTTTGCATCTCCACCAATGTGAAGATTACCAGATCTGCACCGTTCATTAGTACTCTCATCACCACCCGCAACCATCAGAACCTATCTCAATGAATCACCAATTCTAGATGTGCAACCAAAGCTCGCCACCTGGAATTGACCTTCTTTCCCATATTTGTTTGTCAACTAGGATCTCAGCTATTCATGATCACTCAGCATCTCCTACTATCTTTTCAACCAATCATCCATTCAGATCATCACAGACGTGTGATCGCAGTGAAATGTTGTCCCAGAAGCACCAGATATCTTCCTTTCGGAGGCGGATTGCCTGCAATGCTTCCGACGGCACGTTGTGACCCAAGGATTATGGGGCCACCTTGATGCATATGTTTTATCCACACTGTCCATCCATTTTGCCAGCCCATTTTTAGGGCATGATGTAAAAAATGCCAGGTACAAAGCTCAAGTGGACTACACTACATGAAATAGTGGGAATGATGGCACTTACCGTTGAAACCTTCCTAGCGTCTTAACATATGGTCCACCATGATTTTACTTGCCATCTAACTTTTTCACAAGGGAGATGAATTGCCTAGTGACCAAACACAAGGGATATCTTTGGTAACCAGGCATGATTTACTTGGGCCATGTATCGCTGTTATTAGATATGATCCACCGCTAATTATGTTTGATAGTTGTTAGGTGGAGTGATATTATATCACCAAGCAATCATTTATAAGATCACACATACAAAGATGAAGGGAAAAAAACACATTAGCTTGATCCAGAATATTAATGGCTCGAAAAAGTTTTTAACAGTGGCAGTTAAATTCCCACTGTTTCCTATGGTGTGGCCCACTTGAGCTTTCTAACTATTTGAGTTTTTGTCTCATACCCTAAAATGAGCTGGCAAGATCGATGGATAGCATGATAAAACAGAAACATTATGTGGGCCTCACGGACATGGATTGCCTGCGAAAGGCTTCCTACACAGAGAAGCTAGATGGATTGCCTTTATATTTCTTATATCCAAACTATTTGTAAAGTCATTCCCACTGTGATGAACTGAAAACATTTAAAAAATAAAAATAAAAATACTTAGCTTGATACAAAACTTCTATTAGCTGTAGGAATGTTTTTATGGTGTTCATTCAATCCCCACTTCTTCTTGTAGCCAACTTATATTTTGGATCCACCTCATTTTTTGTCACATCTTAAATGAACTTACAATATGGATGAACGGGGTGCTGGCTGCCTCCCAGGTCCCAATGGCGGTTCTCAACGAACTTGACAAGAAGTTTGCCAACTTTTTCTGGGGTTAGGCCGATGGAAGGCGCAAACTACATTGGAGGAATTGGAAAGAATTAGCTACGCTAAAAGATGAAGGTGGAGTCGATTTCAGGAAATTGACAGATGTTATGAAGGCGTTGCGACTAAAGATGGCGTGGGTAGCCAAATTCGGTAAACAGAACAGTTTGTGGAGCAGTACTATGAACGCTAAATACCCCGCCGACCTCAACGCAGATTCGGAGTCGCCCCTCTCCTCCTCTCCCTCTCCGCTTTGGAAAAGCATCAAGCACGTGCTCCCCCTCCTCGTCCAAAGTGCCCAGTCAGAAGTGGGACAGGGGCTGGACAATTTGTGGTCCACTAACTGGACAGGTCTTGGCCCTCTAGCTCTTCATCTGACTCAGTCGATCCCGCTTGCTCTGCTATCACTCCAAATTAAAGACTTCCTAGGCCCAGATGGCCCTCTTCCCCCGTCCTCGGTTCTCACCCTCTTGCCTCAAGAAGTCTTACATCTCATCTTTTCAGGTGGTTTCGGTCTTTTAGAAGAGTCGGCCAAGGTTTTCTGGCCGCTAGAAATTTTGGGTTGTTTCTCGGTCAAATTTGCATGGTCAGCCATTCGAGACAGATCCCTTAATGTGGGCTGGGCTAAGTGGGTCCGGCATGCCCATCTGCCACCTAAGATCTCAATTTTTGTGTGGAGACTTCTGAAAAATGCTATTCCGGTCGACGTGGCTATCCAGAAGAAGGGTTCCAACTAGCTTCAAAATGTTCATGTTGTTCCAGCGATCAAGGTATAGCTGCCACATCTGAACCGCTTACGCATCTATTCATGGAAGGGAGGCTAGCATCCGTCGTCTAGGCCTTCTTCTCCACCGCTTTTGGTTTACCCTTTCCTCCATTCGAGTCCATTGAGGGATGCCTCACGAATTGGTGGTGGCCAAGCCATCCCTCAGGTCACATTTCTCTTCTTCAGGGCCTTACCCCCTCTCTTGCCCTATGGGAGATCTTGTTGGCTAGGAACTCAGCCAGGTTTGAAGGGGCTCCCCCATCTACTGTTTTGGTGCTTGTCAGGGTGAAGTGGAGGCTTTCTTACATGATTTTGGAAGTGTCGCAGAAGACTAAAGGTAGGAATAGCGTTTGAGTTCCATAGCGCTAGATCGATGGGCTAGGCATCCCCACCCCTTTCACTACTCCTCCCTCCTTCTTCGTTGTTAAATGGATTAGGCCATGTATAGGGTGGGCAAACTCAACGTTGATGGGTCCGCCTTGGAAAATCCTAGGATGTCAGGTGGAGACGGTATGTGTAAAAATCACGATGGGGAGCTTTGCTTCGCTTTCTCGGTGAGCTACGGCCCAGGCTCCAATGCTAGAGCAGAACTTCGGGCCGTCTACAACGTCATAGCCCTCTGCTTGGAGTTTGACATCCAGCTAGTTGAGGTCGAATCTGATTCGAAATCTGTGGTGGCTCTTCTCAATGAATCATCCGATCCGCGTTGGCGTTGGGATTCCTGGTTGAAAAGAATTGGCAAGCTAAGGTCTTTCGGGTCCTTCAAATTCAGCCATGTGCTAAGAGAAGGAAATTAGTAGCCAGGCGGATGGAATGGCCCGATTGGGGTCCAAGCTTCAAATTTCTCTCCTAGCCCATGATATGTCTGATCTCCCGCCAACTATTAGAGGCTTGATTCTTCTAGACAAGGTAGGCCTTGGCGCGGTTTGCAAGATCAACCGTCTGAAAAATGCTATTCCGGTCGACGCGACTATCCAGAAAAAGGGGTCCAACTAGCTTCAAAATGTTCATGTTGTTCCAGCGATCAAGGTATAGCTGCCACATCTGAATCACTTACGCATCTATTCATGGAAGGGAGGCTAGCATCCGTCGTCTAGGCCTTCTTCTCCACCGCTTTTGGTTTACCCTTTCCTCCATTCGAGTCCATTGAGGGATGCCTCTCGAATTGGTGGTGGCCGAGCCATCCCTCAGGTCACATTTCTCTTCTTCAGGGCCATACCCCCTCTCTTGTCCTATGGGAGATCTTGTTGGCTAGGAACTCAGCCAGGTTTGAAGGGGCTCCCCCATCTACTGTTTCGGTGATTGTCAGGGTGAAGTGGAGGCTTTCTTACATGATTTTGGAAGTGTCGCAGAAGACTAAAGGTAAGAACAGCGTTCGAGTTCCATAGCGCTAGATCGATGGGCTAGGCATCCCCACCCCTTTCACTACTCCTCCCTCCTTCTTCGTTGTTAAATGGATTAGGCCATGTATAGGGTGGGCAAACTCAACGTTAATGAGTCCGCCTTGGAAAATCCCGGGATGTCAGGCGGAGACGGTATGTGCAAAAATCACGATGGGGAGCTTTGCTTCGCTTTCTCGATGGGCTACGGCCCAGGCTCCAATGCTAGAGCAGAACTTCGGGCCGTCTACAACGTCATAGCCCTCTGCTTGGAGTTTGGCATCCAGCTGGTTGAGGTCGAATCTAATTCGAAATCTGTGGTGGCTCTTCTTAATGAATCATTCGATCCAAGTTGGCGCTGGGATTCCTGGTTGAAAAGAATTGGCAGGCTAAGGTCTTTCAGGTCCTTCAAATTCAGCCATGTACTAAGAGAAGGAAATTAATAGCCGGCGGATGGAATGGCCCGATTGGGGTCCAAGCTTCGAATTTCTCTCCTAGCCCATCATATGTCTGATCTCCCGCCGACTATTAGAGGCTTGATTCTTCTAGACAAGGTGGGCCTCGGCGCAGTTTCCAAGATCAACCGTCTTTCTGTCCAATCCTAGAGTACAGTTCCATATGTATATTTTTCCTTTTATGATAGGTCTTGGCCTGGGCTTGCTCATATGGCCTTGGCTCGAATGTCTTGTAAAGGCTCATTTTCATGGAATATACTCCCCATCCTTTTAGGGCTTTTGTTAAAAAAAAAAAAAAAAAACAATGAGGTGAATTTCTCACAAATACCATGGAGGTCCCCACCTAACGTCCTAATGTAGGAAAATCCCGTAAAAGCCATTTGCAGATAATCTGCCTCTAGCACAGATAAGGTACTATCTCCACTTCGACCTAGCAAGAGACATACAGGCGCACAATCATTTTAAAACATGATCCCAGAAAGGAGGTGGATGGAATGCTCAAGTAGATCACACGATGGGACGTGGTACGTATAGGTGTAGGACTTAAATGGCTATTATTGAAAGCATTTTGGACGCCACAAAAGTTATAGATAAAGGTAATTTTATTTTTTCCCTTCATCCAAAACTACGTGATTTTATGACTAGCCAAGTTAAATGACAAATAAACATTACTGTGGCTCCTATGCAGATTTCAACCTTTCGAATTATTGTTATCACAGCTTCTTACATTGTGGTCCACTTCTTCTTCTTCTTCCTTTTTTTTTAAAAAAATAATAAAAAAAAAAATTTACACATGCACACACTCACGAGTAGTGGAATTTGATCACCACCTATGGGTACTCAAACCCTTGAACCGGTGTTGAAACTCCTGAGAGTCTACCACCGGAGCAAGGGTAAGGACCCACATTGTGATCCACTTGAGCCTTCAACTTGATCATTTTGTGATCATGCTCTAAAATGATTTGTAAAAATCACGGAACGGCACGTGGATGAAACACGTACATTATGGTTAGTCCCGGAGCCCTGCCAGGACCGTCGGTCTCTAACTAGGTACTGATGGGGGAGGGGGTCGCACGTAACCTATCCACATCCGAGTTTCGCCACATCGGGCTGCAGGGATATTCCCAGGGACAGGCAATCAGGTGTCCCTGCTTTTGAGGTGTGGCCCACCAAATTAACTATTATACTCTTTATTTCTTCTACGACTGTGCAGCTCTACGGATGCCGTTATAGACCAAAACGAAAAACATGTGGGCATTCCATTCAGTGTATCTCAGCCCATGGTTTTAAAATGTCAAAATAAATTAAGAAGTCAAACACGTTGAGTGTCTGAAATGCCCTCATTATTACTCAAAATTATTAAATTAGTTTTAAAGTTTATGCATCTGACATAATCTCCATTGTCCTCACTCAGACCAAACTCAGCACGATCCAAAACTCAGATGGGCCACAGGCCCCACAGCACAGGAAATGTATTGAGAGGGATCACTCGCCGTTAATTATCATGGGGGCCCACAGTATTGTGTATATTTAATTGAGGCCGTTTAGACCTTTCATCCAGTCCAGATTAAAGGTTATGCCAAGAGTCAGGCTGTTTTAGGCCTCGTGAGGGCTCCTTGGGAAATTCAAGGGTTGATGTTTCCTCTAGCTCATTCCCTTAGTTGTGGCCCACATTAGTTTTGGATCAGGCTAAGTTGTAGAAAATAGGAATTTTCTGAGGTGACCCATCTGATAGACGGGTTAGATGATGCGAATACATCACTGGGACCCACATCTAGACGGCGCCACCCATAAGCTGACCCACGGTACTCCCCATTCCTTCCAACTTGCTACTCGCGTAGGACACCTGTACCAGAAAACTGTGGGCCCCATCATGAAGATCAACTGAGAAAGAAATCAGGGGGCCATACTTTTGGAATCAATGGATAACAGCTGGTCTGACTTATCATACACCTATGACCTGAGTAGACAATTGGACCTGACCTATCCTAGATGAATACAGATCATCTGTTTGCGTCAAGCTGATTGTTGCAGTGTAATTGGACCGTGTGATGGTGGAATGCATTGTTTTTGCATCGCTGACTGAGACGGACCAATGACTATACATCAACGGATGAAAAAAGCAGGAAAGTCGTGGTTTTGGCAAACAGAGGATCCGGACTCATCATAGATTAGGTAGGATTGATGAGTAGGTTGAATCTCCTACGTGGATTGAAGCAACTCCCTTGTCGCATTAACTGCGGAAAGAAGCTATTTGCAGCCCACCGTGATGATCGTGAGAAATTCACTCCGTTTATATGTTTTTCAGCTTAGTTAGTAAATAAGTCGAGGCAGATACAAAACTTAAGTGGACCCAGGTCAGGAAAGGAGTCAGATACAAAACTTAAGTGGGCCCATGACAGAAAAAAGTGTGCAAGGAAATGCCTATGAAGTTCCACCGTGATGTTTATATGCCATCCAAAGCATTTATACGGTCATTCCTATTGCAATGAACTGAAAAAAAACAAAGAAACTACTCCAATTCAAAACTTCTGTGGCCTACAATGTTTTAATGATGAGTGTTAAATCATCAATATTTCCTGCCATGCAGCCGAATTGAGTTTTGGATGGGTCTCCTAATATCCAGCTGGCAAAATGGATGGACACGGTGGATTTTTCAGAAATAACAGCTTCCAACTGCAGTAACTTGGTGCGACTGGGCGTCGCAGTCAATCCGCGTTCGCTGAATCTCATAAGCTTACACCACACGTGGAAATCGACTGTTTAAATAATTGTCTAAGATTGATAGAAATGCTTACGTCCAACTGATTGGATGATAAGTTTCTATTGCTTTGAAGATGTGATGTTTCTGCGACATCAGCCTGCCCAATTGGTTAGCCCCTCGCAGATTACACAAAAATCAGCCTCATAGATGACATATGTATATACAATGGATCAACGGTTAGAAATTATTTTCTAAGATGTGGCCCACCTGATACGTAGATGGAGATGATTTTTTCTCAAGGTGATCCGTGGTGATACCAACCTATTGGGCAGGGTGAATGTTAGGGGGTGTTTGGTTTAAAGGGGATTAGGTGGGAGTGGGTTTTAATACCCCATGGATCATTCCAACATCTTGTTTTAGACTGGGTTGTGAAGCCTCTTCTTGAAATCCATGCTTGGGGAGGGGATTTCCGCATTCCTACTTTGGTTGGTGTTATGTGGACCCCACCATGATGTATGTGTTTTATGCACGCTGTCCATCCATTTTGAAATATAACTTTAGGGCTTGATCCCAAAAATGAGGTAGACATAAATCTCAAGTGGACCACACCGTGAGAAAACAGTAGTGATTGAATTCCACCATTAAAAACCTCCTAGGCCAACTGTAATGGTTATTAGACATCTAACCGGTTGATTAGGTCATAAAGACTTGGATGAAGGGAAAAAATATATATCAGCTTGATCAAAAACTTTTGTGGCCCCAAAAAGGTTTTTAATGGTGGTTGTTCAGTCAACACTATGTGGTCCACTTGAGATTTGGATCAAACTCATTTTTGGGCTCTTACCATAAAATGATCTGTAAGAATGGGTGGACAGCATGGATGATACACATACATCATGGTGGGGGCCACAGAGCACCAACCAGTAGTGATAGGGTGATTTACCAATCCATTTTCATTCCAGACGCCAAGCCACGGGATTAAGCGACAATCCCTAACACCAAGTAATTATTGCATTTTCCTAATTCAATCCCACTTAAACCCATGTAATCCTATGCACCAAACACCCCCTTAAAGAACATGATTGCTTGCAAGCTATTCATTGATTGTATAGTAATGTATTGTATAATGCAATTATAATATACTAAAACGAAAACCTATTCCACGCTTGCGTGCGTAGGGGACATTCTCTTCTCTTTTTTGTATTTTTTATTTTCCTTTATACTACCTATTTAGCCAGTGGGATTAAATAGTATGAAATTGCATTAGATGGATTAATATTACTATTATACAATGAATGCATGTCGTTCCAAAATACTATGGCATTTTGGCTATCTAATCCTATATTTGAAATAAAATCCTTACAATGGAAAAATATTGGATTATACTGAAGATTTCTTGATAGACCATGAAATTGTAATCAACAAATCAAATTCAAAACAGATGTTAATCAGTCGTTCATGTCACATGTAAAAGGTGTATATAAATGGAAACACATGCATCAATGTAGGGATATATATATATATATATATATATATATATATATATATATATATATATATATATATATATATATATATATATATATATATATATATATTGGATTTCAAAATCTTGCATGAGATCAAATACAATCCCATCCCTTGTAATTTCAACTCTTTTACATGCAAGCGCTATTAGCACATTAGATTTGTGGGGCCCACTTTGTTTTGCGTTTGTAATCCGCTTTGTATGCGCTCCGTCCATTAGTAAGCCCCATTCTTTTACGTAATGGGGACAAAGATCTAACAGAAGAACAACACAGGTTGATCACAATGGATGTGGGTTTTTAGTGAAAGACGTTTGCAGGATATTCTCATGAATGCTCTTTACTTTCTTGAACTGAGCAATATAGTTTTCAACTTTTTTCACCGAGCAACTGCCTGAAACGAACAAGATTGGCCATAGAAATCTTTATGTCATTGTAGAAGAGCTGGGCATTATATTTCTCCTTCGTCTCTCACCAGGCTTGGATGAATTTTGGCAACAAATTCGAATACTAAGTAAAGGCCACTACAGTTAAGGAATGACCAAACAATTGTAATTTATGATAATAATTATTAGCCAATTCACTATATTACATAGTAAATCCACCTATATGCTCATGGTCGATTGACTAGTGTCGCCAGTGAAAAACATAAAATCTTGTCGATAGTTCCTGGGTAATGGATATGTCGGTCGATCCATTCAAGATAAAGCTTGTGGTACACTAGGGTAGTAGTGCGACCGAGAACTTGGCCCGCCACTTCTTACACTAGTTGCATAACTTGATCACAATCCATGAGTTGAGGTCCAACCATTGGTGGTAGATTTGGACCTACTAGGTATTATCCCCCCATGCTGAGCCAGTTTCCTAGGGAAAGGATGCCCACTAGGCATTCCTTGATTTCTAAGTTCAAGAATAAAGTTATTGGCCTCCTACTTAGGTTGCCTGAATTTAACAGGCAAAGGTAGAGTCCATACACCCTGTGATAGAGCAAGATGCATGTTCTGTGGTGGGGTGGGTACCGATGGTATAGGCAAAACTGATGCCAAATTTCTAATAGAATTGCCATCGACATTCGGTTGAGGTGCACTAGGTGCCTTTCGACAAGGATAGCCACCGTTCGATTCAGGTTCTCAATCTGGCTCGCCACCCACACGTTGAAGGTTTCTATTTAAAATTGTGATTACTCTTCTTAAGCTCATGCTTGCTCAACTTGAGCCCTCCCTTCTTCGTAATATGTTGAATTCCCAATTGCATATTGCACAGCCGAACCAACATTATCTCCAGATGGTTGCTTTGAGACGAGGATGCCCCATCCTGGGTTTGAGGATTGAGCATTGGGTTTGATGGTGAACCCGGGATCGAGTTCAAGTGCTGGTTGCACTTGCATCTTCTTGAGTGGAGGTAGTGTAGAAGGCGTTACAAGATCGCTAGCCTTAAAGGAGCTTTGGGTAACCCTTTGACTCATCTTTCTAAAGTTAGATTAATTAATTATGCTTATGTCACACTAATATCTTTACTAAATCAGGTGTCTCATTGAGTGTGCAAAAACTGTTGCCTCTCGGTTTCAGATTCGGTTACGTATAATATTTGCAGCCGTACTAGAACCAACTATGCGGCTTGATTCCAACCAAACTACTTTGACCCCAAGCGCCGAAATAGACAAATATATTAGAATTAATAGTACATGGTTGAGATTAGAGAAGATCAGTTGCCCTATTCAGCTACTCGCAAGATGTTGTTTAAAATGATCAGGTGATTATCGGAGGGTAGGGTTTGTCCCTCCAACAATGGGTTGCACCTTGCCTTCCGTACGAAAGAACTTTCAAATATAAAAGTTAAACCACAAAAGAAAATACTTACAGTCGACCGCGGATAATAACTATAAAGCACATTTCTGAAAGAAGAATTTCATGTTTCGATGGAAATCATCTAGCATATGATCGTAGACTTAGATTACAGCTAAGGATTACAGTTACTAGATTATTGCTACTCCTAATACAAGGTTAGGCGCTACCGGTTATGCCAAGGAATGTAAAAGACAGTTTATGCTAAGGAACATATAGGATAATTAATAAATTTATTTATTTTGTTTGATTGAGTTGGTACGAGATGTTTTGCTTCATTAAAATACTTTGCTATTTATATATCTTTGGGATGATCATTTAGATGTCTTTTTCAATTATTGACTATTATAATAACCACTTTGGCACCATTTTATTTTTTGGATTCTTCTTAGACATCCATTATGGTAACTCTTTAGCACCACTTTTTCCTAAACCACATCTTGCTTTTAAGCTATTCAAATGAATAGATGACATGTAACACTTTGGGGATGCGGATCTCCTGCGAAAGCCTTTGGCAGAAAGTTCTTGCATTGGGAACCCAGGTAGGGCCCACTGTAATGTTTGTGAGAAATCCACCACGTTCATCCGTTTTTTTGAGTTCATTTTAGGACATGAGGGAAAAAAATGAACCATTCCAATGCTCAAGTGGGCTGAAAACATGAGAATTGAGCGTACACAATTGAAATATTTGTGGGGCCGTAGAATTTTTCAATCATGCTAATATTTGTGTTTTCAATTAATCCCAGTAGGAATGACATTATGAACGGTATGGATGGCATGTAAACATCACTGTGGTCCTCAGGGATGTTTCAACGGCAGTAATTTCCCTAACCACCTTTTCCTCTCGTACGGAACACTTGAGTCTTCGATCCTGTTCACATTTGGTTTCGAATCCTCAGATGAGCTCACAAAACGGATGGACATAGTAGATTCTTCACAAACATCACGGTGGGCCCCACCTCGGTTTCCAGCGCAGGAACCTGCTGCGAAAGGTTTCGAAGGAAATCCGCGTCCTCACTCTGATTACTGTCAGCTGTAATTCCCCGACATACGCTCCAAAAATTCTAAAAGATATTATTACGTGTTTTGTAATTACAGTGCAATTGGCTCTTCCCGTTAGGGTAAAAAATAACCATGACATTGACCCGATAGGACTCGTACATGCAAGGCTACAAGCCTGCAACAGTTCCCGCACAAGGAACACGATCTCTACTAGTTTACTTAAATAATAGTATTTAATTTCTCGAACGGATAGCGATGAAGCGTCATGCGAAGGGTAATGTGGTCTTTTCGAAGGCGTTTCATTTCAGCTTCCCTGCCGAACAAAGGACTCTTCTTTCCACTGAAAAAGCAAAAGTCAAAAACTACCTCCTCTTTCACGGGGTATTATTATCATAAAACAATTTACCAGTCGTTTCTGTATTGTCCTCTCCATATAAATAAAACCCACCATCCACCATCCAAAATCATCAAAACATCTGCCCTTTTTCCTTCAAAACAAGAGAGAGAAAGAGAAATGGAAGGTCTGATACCGTACGTTCTGCATGCATTGAAGAAGAAGAAAGAGCACAAGAACTATCGCCTCCTTTCGGAGGGTTCGAGCCGAGGCAGTCGTCTCCCACTCACGGAGAGGATGCCATCCTTCGAAGGCTCATCTCACAGGAAGAAGAGGTCTGACTTTCAGACTCCTACGTCTAACTTCATGGAGTTGAAGAACCGCCCTTCTTCTCACTTCAAAATCAAAGACTCCCGCTCTCAAATTCACAACAGATAGACAATTCAAAGAAGTAATAGTTGTTATTTTTTTTTATTAATACATTACAAATGTAAAATAAATTATATTTGTCTTTTCTTTTCTTTTTTTTATTGTTGTTTATTGTTTTGTTTGGCAATGAAAATGTAAAACTCTACGTGGTTCTATCTTACTTATCTTTATAGCCTTCCTCTTTGAATGGCATTGTCTTCTCCAACCGTCATGTTTGCAATGTGAACATTGCCAGATCTGCACCGTTCATTGACCTTCTTTCCCATATCTGTTTGTCAACAAGGATCTCAGCTACTGATGATCACTTATCTGCAACGAATCAGCATCTCCTACTATCTTTGCAACCAATCACCCATTCAGATCATCACACACGTGTGATCGTAGTGAAATGCTGTCCCAGAAGCACTAGATAGCTTCCTTTTGGAGGCGGATTGCCTGCAATGCTTCCGACGGCACGTTGTGGCCCAAGCATTATGGGGCCACCTTGATGTATGTGTTTTATCACACCATCCCCATTTTGCCAGCTCATTTTTAGGGCATAATGTAAAAAAATGCCAGAACAGGAAATAGTGGGAATAATGGAGCTTACCGTTGAAACCTTCCTAGCGTCTCAACGTAGGGTCCACCCTGATTTTACTTGCCATCTTCCTGGTTCGCAAGGGAGATGGGTTGCCTAGTGACCGAACCACAAGGGATATTTTTAGCAATCAGGCGGGATTCGCTTGGACCCTGTGCCGCTGTAATTAGAGATGCTCACCGTTAAGCATGTTTGATAGTTGTTAGGTGGAGTGATATTGGATCACCAGGCAATTCTTCGTAAGGTCACACAAACAAAGATGAAGGGAAAAACACATTAGCTTGATCCGAATATCAGTGGCCAGAAAAAGTTTTTAATTGTGGCTGTTAAATGCCCACTGTTTTCTGTGATGTGGCCCACTTGAGCTTTTGATCTACTTGATTTTGTGTCTCATACCCTGATATGAGCTAGAAAGATCGATGGATAGCATGATAAAACACAAACATTATATGCGCCTCATGGTCATGGATTGCCTGCTAAATGTTTCCTACATAGAGAAGCTAGATGGGGCCTTTCATAATGTCAGAAGGAAAAAAAAAAAGGGAAAAAGGGGAAAAGTGGGGAACAAAATGCGTATCATTGAAACCTTCTTAGGTCTACCTTGCTTTTTATATCTGATATCCAAACTATTTGTAAGGTCATTCTCACTTTGATGAACTGAAAACACAAAAAACTTAGCCTGATACAAAACTTTCATTGGCTGGTGTTCATTCAATCCCACTTAAGTTGGATTAAATCTATATTCATGATGAGAACTATACAGAAGGGAACTCCCTTACATAAAACAGGAGCCCCACGAGAAAACGAAAAGATACTTACAAAAAAGGCCTCACCTGCGATCACATTATTCTAATTGAGCCTAACCCAACTTTGTCTAGAAAAATCATACCTCGGATTCGGTACTATCTCACTTCAACCTACCTAGAGACAGATAATCATTTTAAAACATGAGCCCATAAAGGAGGTAGATTGAAGGCTTAAGTGGGTCACATGATGGAAGTAAGTAGGACTTAAAGTGTTATTATTAAAAGTATTTTGAAGGCTACAAAAGTTTTAGACGAAGATAATATTTATTTTTTCCCTTCATCCATAACTACGTGATTTTATGAACAACCAAGTTAGATGGCAAAATGCAGGTTTCAACCTTTGGTATCAGTGTCACCCTAGCTTCTTAGGTACTATCCCTTTTTGTGATCATGCCATAAAATGATATATAGAAATGAAGGAATGGCCTGGATAAAACACATACATTATGATGACCCGGGTGTGCGGGTAACCCATCTGCACCTGAGTATCAAGGATATTCCATCTGCACCTGAGTATCAAGGATATTCCAAGAGACAGGCAATCAGGCGTCCCTTCTTTTGAGGTGTGGCCCACCAAATCAACTGTCATATTCTTTATTTCTTCCACGTCTGTGCAGCTCCACGGATGCCATTATGGACCAAAACGAAAAACATGTGCTCACTCCATTCAGTGTATCTCAGCCGATGGTTTTAAAATGTCAAAATAAAGAAGTCAAGCACATTAATTGAGTGTCTGAAATGCCCTCATTATTACTCAAAATTATTAAATTAGTTTTTGAAGTTTATCGATCTGACATCCTCTCCATTGTCCTCATTCATACCACAGCTGTGGAGCTGAGAACTCAGTCCGATCATGAAGATCAGCTGAGAAAGAAATCAAGGGGCCAAGCTGTTGGAATCTATGGATAGCAGCTGGTCTGACTTATCATACAGCTATGACCTGAGTGGACATCTGGACCTCGCATATCCTAGATTAGGTAGGTTTGAGGAGCAGGTTGAATCTCCCACGTGGATTGCAAGCAACACCCTTGTTCCATTAACTGCAGTAAGAAGTTATTTGGAGTCCACCGCGGTGTTCGTGAGAAATCCATTCCATTCATCCGTTTTTTCAGCTAAAGTTAGGAAATAAGTCAATGCAGATACAAAACTTAAGTAGGCCCATGTTAGGAAATGAGCCTAAAAATGAGGCAGATATAAAACTTAAGTGAGCCAATGATAGAAAAAAGTGTGTAAGGAAATGCCTATTGGGTTCTACCATATTGTTTATATGCCATCCAAAGTATTCATATGGTCAATCCTACTGCCATGAATTGAAAAAACAAAGATACTACTCATCCAAAAACTTCTATGGCCCTACAAATGTTTTAATGATGAGTGTTAAATCATCAATATTTCCTGTCCTGCAGCCGAATTGGGTTTTGGATGGGTCTCCTAATGTCCAGCTGGCAAAATGGATGGATGCGGTGGATTTTTCAGAAATATCAGCTTCTCTAACCGCACTAACTTAATTGGAGCAGTCAATCCGCGTTCGCCTAAGCTCATAAGCTTACGCCACACGTGGAAATTGACTGCTTAAATAATGGTCCAAGATTGCTAGAAATGCTTACGTTCAACTGATTGGACGACAAGCTTTGCTCCACCCAGCGTATTGCTTTGAACATGTGATGTTTCTGTGACATCAGCCTGCCGAATTCGTTGGCCCCTTCTTGAAGATTACACAAAAATCAGCCCCATGGATGACATATGCATATACAATTGATCAATGGTTATAAATTATTTTCTAAGATGTGGCTCACCTGATACATGGACGAAGATGATTTTTGCTCAAGGTGATCAGTGGTGAGACCAACCTACTGGGCAGGGTGGATGTTGGAGGAACATAATTGCTTGCAAGCTATTCATTGATTGTACAGTAACATATTGTCTAATGCAATTATAATATACTAAAACGAGAACCTAATCCATTTGCGGGCGTAGGGGACATTCTCCTCTTTTCTCTCTCTCTCTCTCTCTCTCTCTCTCTCTCTCTCTCTCTCTCTCTCTCTCTCTATTATATATATATATATATATATATATATATATATATATATATATATATATATATATATATATATATATATATATAAAAGAAAACAGATTTCATTTCACTAAAGAAGTTACAAGCCTATTTCGGGCAGCAGAAGAGCCGGGGACAAAGCCCGAGCTGCCTATCATGTACTATACGGGGAAAGACTAGAAGCCTTTTCTAAAATATCCTAAACTAGTTTTGTCCAAAATAACCTACCCCTTGACCAGTCTGGGGAGGGAGGAAAGACCCTTAAAAAACCTTGTAGTCTGCTCGGAATTGCCAATCTTGGCCAAGCTATCTACCGGGCTGTTAGCTTCTCTAAGAACATGAAGAATCCGAAAGTTCCCTTGGAAGGAAAGCCTTTTGATCCTATTCAACCAATAGGACCATTTCCAGGAAGGAGAGGAGACTTTGGTAAGACAGGTGACAACCCAATTTGAATCTGATTCAATGACAATGTTATGTAATCCAAGAGCCAAGCAGAATTTTAGACCATCATGAACTGCCCGCATCTCCGCAGTGTTGCTTGAGGCGACTCCATATCTGCAGACAAAAGCGAATATCAGGTTTCTCAGGTGATCGCGGCAGATGCCTTCACCTCCAGCAGGGCCTGGGTTAGCCAAAGACGAGCCGTCCACATTCAACTTGAAGAAGCCTTCTCTGGGCTTGATCCACTTGATTATGGAGGAGGAGCGGGCTGGGCAGTGATCGGGGGCCATTGAGGAGGGAGGAGGAGCTGAAAGGGAAGAGGGCCGACGGAAGGAGACATTCTCCATATGAGGAAAGATAGAAATCAGCCACCAACGAATCTTTTGGAAAGAAGCTGAAGCGGAGATCACCAAGTTGTCGAATCTGGCGGCATTTCCAGCCTTCCAGATCTCCCAAAGAATGAACACCAGGGCCATACGGAGGATCGACTTGCTGCTGCCAGGGGAGAACTGTCTCTGCCACCACCAATGTAGTCTGTTCCTGATGGAGGATTGGCTGAACTGCTGAACTCCAAGGAAAGTTGCAGCTTGCTGCCACACAGAAACTGCGGGGGAACTAAGAAAAGGTGAGAAAGAGATTCAGACTGTGGAGCTGAAGAAGACCCAACATTGCAACAACTGCACGCCGAGGCTAGGTGGTTGCCTTTCAGTTGAATGAGATTGTCAACAGGTAAGGCATCGTTAAGTAATCTCTAGACAAAAAGAGAGATTTTGGGAGGAATCTTGGGATGCCAGATTCTTTTGGCCCGTGGAAGGTCCTGACCTCTAATACAACTGATGTTCCATACTGATTTAGCTGAGAATATACCGGAAGGCTCGAGTGGCTAGAGAAGGGAATCATCGACCTCGGAAGTGCAGAAACCGCCCCTCTCGATGTGCGTCTGAAGCCAGCCAGGGAGCAGGTTTACTGCATCCAATCTGATGCCATTTGCATCGAGGAAATATGCAACTCTAAGATCTCTCATGGAGGGTAAGATATGAAGAAAAGGGAGAGAGTTGAGAGGACCCAGCCCGATCTAGTTGGCACTCCACATATTGCAATCCCCATGCCCCACAATCCACTGGGCAACGCTGTCTAGGATAGGGAATAGATCAACCATTCTGTTCTAGAACAGAGACTTCCATGGGCGGGGAGTAAGATGCCCGAGATGAGAGGAAGACAAATATTTAGACCGAATGAATTGGCCCCATAAGCTGCTGCTCTCCTCCTGTTTAATCCTCCATGCCATCTTCAAGTGGAGCCCCTGCATAACATCTTTTAGTTGTTTGATACCGAGCCCTCCTTCGTCTTTTGGCTTGGCAATAGAGGACCATTTCCTCCAATGAAGATTCGGCCTACCATCCCACCAGCCCCAAAGGAAATTAGCGAACATCCTCTCCACATCCTTAAGGATACTCTTAGGGACAATAGTGGCTGCTAAGTGTTCACTCCCCAATTATAGGGTTGTGATGTAGTAATAAACTCGGTAAGACCGAGGTCGAATCCCATGGGAGTGAAACTTGTACGTAATCTGAAAATAAATAGAACTAGAATTAGACTAAGATGAAATCTAAATCGAATGAATTTGAGGGAATAATGGTGAAATATTAATCTATAACTTAAATAATTCAAAGGTAGGAAACTAGGGATTCAGAGGATCCACTTGTAGAAATCAGGGAGATCTACGGTTGATTCATGAACTCAACTGGACTTCGAGTCCCATCTTCATCCAGTTGGAAGATATAAACTGAAAATCAATTCTTAACTTTATTTAATCTAGTTTTCAAGAGATTAGATGGGTGTAAATTAGAATGGATTCCATCACAAAACCATGCCCATGAGACAAAGCAAACAACAAAATTAAACTAATTCACAACCAATCTGAGTGATGTATGAATGTCATGAAGAGTTTCGTCATCCAACCATGCCCAGGAGACGATGGTGAACAACAGGGTTCCCAAATTCATAAACCCTATAATGCTAAGAATATGCTCAAAGCTATCGCAGATCTATTGTAATTTTAGTCACAACAAACCATTATAAACTGGAAGCATTCCTATTAATCAAACTAAATCAACATCAATTTAGTCTAACATGAATCAAAGCCATAACATGAATCAAAACCATAGAATCGTTCCCATCACACCACAAGCTTCACCTCTTAGCCCTAGCTAAGAGGTTTAGCCATGAACACAATGAGGCTAAACATCTAAAATAAACATAAGCAGAAATTAAAAAAAAGAGAAGGAAAAAACTCTTTTGAAGCTTTGCCCGTACTCCACTCTTTCTCTCTCCTTCTCGGCTCTCCTTCTGATCCACGTCCACAAACCGATGGATGCTTCCCCCTTCTGGATCCCTTCTCCTTCTTGTTTTCCTTCTTGTTATAGAGGAGGAATAGTCGGTCCAGAGTCCGCCAGACTGACTCTGTTTACGCTGAAGAAAACAGCCGCACCCTGTTTTTGTATCCGACATGGAGAATACACTCGGTGTTTCAAATTAGTTTGGGAGAAAAGAACCTCCCGTCTTCAAAATCCGCTTCTTGGTGAGGAAAAGAACCCCTTGCTTGGAACTTTGGACGGTTTGGATCAATTATCTAGCCACGATTAAGATCATGGAATGGCCACGGAGGGCCGGACGTGCGAACGCACGTCCCTGCGTGAACAAGGATGCTGTGATGATCAGTGGGCCCCACAGTGTTGTTTTCGATAAAATCAACCCTGTCCATTGAATTCCTGGCGAAAATTCAGCCGGGAAGGGGTGGTTTTGGTCGAGTTTGAAGTGGCCCATTGTATCAAATCAACACACCGTTCATCCTGCGTTTAAACGGTTAAAAATCGATCTCTGTTGTCCTCTGGAATTCCGTCACCTACAAGATGGTTACACCCCCCCTATGGACACATTGTACGGTCCCGATTGTCCATGTGATGGATGGTGTGGGCCCACTACACACTTCAGCAGACGCACGTCCGCTTCCTGGCTAAAAATGGAATTCCCGTTTTAGAAAGAATACGGATCAGCGCGGTTTGACCGCCCTGACCATTTTGATGTAGCACGTGTGCGCTTGCATTGTGTGCACGCCAAATAATATATGGGGTCTACTATGATATATGTGAGTGATCCAATCCGTCCATCCATTTTTTCATCCAAATTAAAGGGTTGAGACCAACTTTAAAGCATATCCAGATATCAGGCGGATCCCAAATCAGGGATATGGGGGCTGATCTGTCCGTTGGGCCACTTCCAGAGGGATCCAATGGGTGAAATTTTAGGTGTACGGTTAATTTAGTATCCTCAGCACATTTATGAAGTCTCAAGCCGAATGGACGGTGAGAACCCTCTGATCTTGCATTCTGGACGATTCTCATGCCTCTTCATCATTGATCACGTGATTTTCTTCGATCTATAGCATGTAAATCCTTCTATCCTGGTCCCTTGGAGTCCGTCCCTTGCCTTTAGTGTCATCAGAGCGTTAAATCCATGCTTTAAGCTCCCTTTTCAGTCCATGCTCGTAAATACACTCTGCATCACAAACATGATTAAAGCGGGCCATTAAACGGTATCATGTTCATAAATCCAAGCAATAACTGGGGTCTAATATGCAATATTTGACCCTCAACACTAAGGTATGGATTGGGATACTGCTCAGGACAGAAGAGATGAGGGTGAGCCTGCCCGCTTGGGAGAGAATTCTAACAGTCTAATCTTGAATCTTTCTAGACATCTTGCTCAACAGGGGGGCGAAGAAGGATCTCTTTGCTCGGCCCTTGAAAATCGGAACCCCCAAATAGTCAAAATTCCTTGCAGCTTTGTTGATTCCAATGATCTGATGGATGCTTTTGATCCGAGCAGCTGACAACTTCAAAGAGCAATGAAAGGAGCACTTGAGATGATTGACCCGTTAGCCTGAAGAAGACTGATAATCTGAAATGAATTTTTTAACAACATGAAGAGACCTTTTGGAGCTGTTGAGAAATAAGACTGTATCGTCCGCATATAGTAAATGAGAAATCTGTTTACAACCCAATTTCTCCTTGTATGGAGAACATAGCCCTTGTGCGCTAAGCCTGGACAAACCCCTACTAAAGACATCAGACACAAGGATGAAAAGACTAGGAGAAAGGGGGTCCCCTTATCTCAAACCACGCGAGGATTGGAAGAAGCCACAGCTCACTCCATTAACTAGGACCGAGAACCAATTATTAGACCTATAGGATTGGACTAAATCAACCTAGCTGGCTGCAAATCCGAATTTCAGGAGGACCTGACGCAGAAAATTCCATTCGACCCTGTCGTATGCTTTTTCCATATCGAGTTTCAGCACTATATATTCTCCCCTGACTTTTTGAACGACATCTTTATAAAGCTCTTGCGCAAGAACAATGTTTTCCGCAATCGAGCGACCCCTCACAAAGGCTCCCTGCTCTAAAGACACCAGCTTTGGGAGGAGAACACTCGGCCTATCCGCAATGATATTGGTGAATATCTTGTACACCACGTTACACAAGCTGATCGGCTTGTAGTCAGAAAAATATTTGGCTCCTTGCTTTTTGGGAACAAGGCAGACCAGCGTAGCTGAGAATGCCCTTTGCATCTCAGCCCCCTGAAAAAAAATTCTTCCACAGCAGAGAGAATATCGTTCCCAATAATGTTCCAACATCCCGAAAAGAAAGCTCCCGATAGGCCGTCTGGTCCTGGAGCACTATCTTTGGGAAGCTTATTTACTGCGATTTTTACTTCAGCTAGGGGCAAACGCATGAGGCTAGCATTATCTTCATCTGAGATAATAGAAGGGATACAATCCAAAAGATCAGCAACATCTGAGGCAGAAGAGGGGGCCGGATCTGAGGTCAACAGAGATTGCAGAAAATTGATGACAGCACGTTGAATAGCTGGCTGATCTGTCATTAAACCTGCCTCTCCGACATGTATCTCCTAAATGCCCAGTTTTCTGACCTTTTCCGAAGCTAAAAGGTGAAAAAAATTTGTATTCCTATCCCCCTCCTCCAGCCAGGAATTCTAGGATTTCTGTTTCCAAAATATTTCTTCTGCAAGTTCCATATTGGCCAGGAGAAGATGGGCTTCTGCTATATCAGCTACAGGGATCAAGGGGTTAGCCTGAGCTCTGGATTCCAAATGGGCCAGCGATTGCTTGGCTTTTTGAATATTCTAGAAAATATTCCCGAAAACTTCCCGGTTCCAGATACACAAATCCTGCTTAACCGATTTCACTTTCGGCAGCAAGTTGATCATGGGCTGAGATGAAAGGTCGATTGCCCATGCTTTCTCAACCACTTTGGAGAAGGAATTGTCAAGCAACCACATCCGCTGAAATCTGAAAGGTCTTGGAACAGAGATGGAGACCCTGGGGAAGGACATTAATAGAGGCGCATGGTCGGAATTCAGTCTGGAGAGATGCTTCACGTACAAACCTAGGAAACTGTACATCCAGATGTCATTGAAAAGAGTTCTATCTAGCCTAGCCCAGACGCGGAAAAAGCCTGCCTGATTGTTGCTCCAGGTGAAAGCATTCTCTGCAAATCCCGCATCGCATAGACCTGTCTTATCAATCGCTTCTCTAAATTTGCACATACTGTTCAGGTCTTGGTTCCTGTAACCGATATGCTCAGAAAGATCAAGGACTACATTGAAGTCTCCTGACACTGCCCATGGACTAGATGATCCTACAGCAAGGGACTCCAAGGAGCTCCAAAGAGATCTACGACAGATCCTAAAGCATTTTGGATAGACAAAAGATAACCAGAAGGTAGCCACATTCCTCTGCAAAGACACATCTAAAGAGATCAATTGGTTAGATATCCCTATGACAGAGATAGAGAGATCCTGCCGATGGAAAATCCAGATTTTCCCACCTTCAGAGAAATTAGACATGGACGAGTGGAATCCCAGTTTGAGACCGATTCCCACTCTCCGACTATCAGTAGCCATAGGCTCGAGAATTGCTATTATAGAAGGATTGTGGGAACGAATTAGTCTTTTCATAGTACGAATAGTGGCCGCATTGGCCATCCCATGGGCATTCTAGGTAATGATGTTATCCATCAGACACATTCCTAGTTAAGCCAGCCCTTCTTTTAAGATGCAACAGTCTTCTTTTCCCTTCCTCCGAGCCTAATCGAGAGTTGGAGCATAGCCTACCATCAGAGTTTGCTATCTAGTATGGGAATAGGTCTACAGTGAGGCCTAACTACTTGTAGACTAAAATACAACCATCTGTAAGACCCTTAAGAGGCAGAGGGCTTCTATCTGCTTCTATCTGGGGCCTAGGGGTGATATCAAGGGAGGAGATAGGCATCTGAATTGACCCCCATTCCCTGGGGTAGTTGGAGTGATATGGCAAGTCTCCTGAGGATAGAGGAAGACTTTGCCGAGCCTCAGGAGATTTCGGCTAAGGAAAAGAGCTCGAGTTGAGCTTAGGCACCTGCTGTTCAAGGATTGAGACATCTACTACATGGAGGGGGTGGGGATTGCACACCTGCGAAGGGGGATGAGGATGGGTCTCCTAGTTTCTCCTTCACGAGCCTTGAAGAGTTGGCTTGGGATCGGTGGTGTTGGGATTCTGGATGAGGGAGAAGATTAGCCTCAGGGACGAGATCCGCCTAACTGGAGTCAGGTGCTTGGGAAATCAGCATCAACGGGAGATGCCTATGAGGGACACGGTCTCCAGATTTAAGTTGGGGACTAGGAGTTGTATTTCTTGTTGTTGAAATGTCGACCTGGTTAATAGAGTCGTTTCGTCGAACAGGTTGCGGACAAGAAAAGATGACCTCTGTTCCTCCTTCGGATGAAAGATTGGGGGTCGCCATAATATCGTCATCTTCCCCAACGCCTGCAAAGGCGATTATCTGATTCTCTACCAACTTGGTTTCTCCAGCACTAGCCATCTCAGTAGCAGGGTCGTTGAATCTCACAGGACATTGGTGTTTTTCGCTACCGGACTGAGCATTTGCCTTCTTACTTTCGATTTGGGCTTTGATTTCAAAAACATCTCCAGCCACTTGGAGTTGGAGGGGAGAATGCAGGGACAATTACTTCAAGTTAGACACCTTAACTCTTGCAAACATTTGAAAAATTCTGAATCTGGATAGGGTGTCTATGCTTTTAACCTCTCTGAATAGACTGCCTAGCTCCTGTATCACCGATTCCACCCACGCATGGGCCGGGATTCCAAATAACCGAATCCATGTTTCTTCTTTCACCACATGAATCGATGGAGACCAGGGGATGAGCTCTACCAATCCCATGTTTTGCCACAATGGAGAGTCCGTAACAAATTCGAAAAGTTCCTTCCTAGATTTGAAGGAAATGATGAACTAAAAAGGGGAAATCCTTGCTATGTCAATCGCAGAGGCATTGAATCTGGAGGATCTAATAGCATCTATAATCCGGAGGATTGAGATGACTTTATTACCAGAGGAACCTACTAAAGCAAGTTCGAGCTCGCCCAATTTCCGAGAAACTTGCGATGGTTCTGCAATCACTCTTAGAACTTCCTGTTTATCAACATTTTGTATGTCAGCCTTCGTTTCCCATTTGCGCAGAGGGTATGATGGACCCCCTAGTCCTGTGAGCTTTGTTTTCTAACCTTCCTCATATTTACCTTGATGTGGGATATTGCCGTGTGAGGATTTCTAACCTTCCTCATATTTACCTTGAGCTCTGTTTTCTGACCTTCCTCATATCAACAAATTTTTTTTTTTCTAATCGAGCCCAGCCCTACCTCCTTTTCTGCAACCAAATATGTGCACTAGGGTGATTTTCTAAGGTTACTCTGAGGGCGATTTTCATGAGTCGATTCTCTAGGGCATGACAAGGCGCCGTGCCTCCTCTCGGAGGAGGGCTAGATCTTCTGACGACGCCCGTCGGAGGCAAATCCCAGACCCGAAATGTCTTTTCGTTGGTAATCTTCCTTTCAGCTGTTCGACAGAAGACATGTTGAAGATCTTCCAAAAATATGGAAGAATTGCAGAGGTTTTCCTTCCATTTTTCCCTAGTACGTCTAAACCCAGAGGATATGGTTTTGTACGTTTCTTCTATGAAGACGATGCTAGGGCAGCCATGGGCGTCCTAGATGGGCAAAGGATCGATGGCAGACAACTTTTTGTGAAGAACGCCAGGCCGAAACCCACTCAGCGCCCAAAATCCTCACATTCTCTTCTCTTCTTTGTATATATATATTTTTTTTCGTTTTACTGGCCGCATTAGATGGATTAATATTATTATTACACGAGGAATGTATGTTTGAAAATATCATTGTATTTTGGCCATCTAATCCTATATTTGAAATAAAACCTCACGATGAGAAAAAATATTGGATTACGTAAAAGACTTCTTGGTATGCTATGAAATTGTAATCAACAAATGAAATTCACAACTACATGTCACATGTAAAGGGCGAATATAAATGGAAACACATGCATCAATGTAGGGCTTATATATGTAGTGGATCGAATTCAAAATCCTGAATAGGATCAAATGCAATTCCATACCTCGTGATTTCAACTCCTCCGGTAATCCCAAATGCTGGCTGTAATTTGTAGGGACCAATGGAATGTGACCAGGCAAATGCCTACACGCAGACGCTATTAACACGTGAGATTTGTGGGGCCCACTTTGACAGAGGAAAAACATAGGTAGACCACAGCCGACGCGGTTTCCTGTGAAAGCCTTCCGCGTGAAGTTCGTGCACTTGGATGTTGGGTGGGGCCCACCATGATATTTGTAAGAAACCTGCTCCGTTCATCCATTTTGCCGGATCATTTTAGAACAAGAAAGTAAAAATAAGGCGGATCCAAAACTTGAGTGGGTCATACAAGATGGAGAACTAAGCAAAGAGTTTTCTATCATTGAAACCTGTCTGAGCTCCACCTTGATGTTTATAAGGTCATTCCCACTTAGATGAAGTGAAATCATGGAAACCTTATCCTTATGCAAAACTTTCATGGCCACGTGTATGTTTCAACGGTGACCATTGAATCGCCACTATTTCCTCTCGTGTGGTACACTTGAGTGTTTGATCTGCATCATTTTTGGTTGCATATACGAAAATGATCTCACAAAACGGATGAATGGAATGGATTTATCACAAACTCCATGGTAGACTCCACCTAGCATCCCAGTGCAGGAACTTCCTGCGAAAGGGAAACCCTCATTCGACCACAGCCACAGCCCGCATAAGACGGAAACGCGCGTCCGACCACAGCATAAGGAATAATACGAAGAGTATTCTAAGCATTAGTTTGTGTGTGGGGCCCACTTCAGTTGGGATGTAGTTGATTTTTTCTATACACAGTGAAAGAAAAGTCCCTCACTTGATGGACGGACTGGATTGTACACACCTGTAACGTTAACCCCACAGGACTCGGACATACGACGATACAAGCCTACAATAGGTCCAGCACAGGCACACGATATCTACAAGTTTGGATAGCGATGAAGCATGCTGAGAAGGGCAGTATGGTCTTTTCGAATGAATCTTCTTTCCACTAAAAAACGCAAAAGTCAAAAACTACCTCCTCCTTCGAAGGGTATTCTTGTCATTAAACAATTTCCGATTCCTAGTAAAAGATCAAAAGTCAAAACCACCTCCACTTCGCAAGGGTATTCTTGTCATAAAACAATTTCCTAGTCGTTTCTCTATTATCTCTCATCTCTCAGTATAAATAAAACCCACCATCGACCATCCAAAATCACCACAACATCCGCCCTTCTTCCTTCAAAACAAGAGAGAGAGAGAGAGAGAGAGAGAGAAATGGAAGGTCTGATACCATACGTTATTCATGCGTTGAAGAAGCAGAAAGAGCAGGGGAACTATCGCAGGCTCTCGGAGGGTTCGAGCAGAGGCAGCCGTCACCCACTCATGGAGAGGGTGGCCTCCTTCGATGGCTCATCTCACCGTAGGACGAGGTCTGAGTTTCAGAAGCCTGCGTCTGACTTTAAGGAGTTGAGGAGGCGCCCTTCTTCCCAACTGAAAATCCAAGACTCCCGCTTTCAAATTCACAACTGATAGACAATTCAAAGGAATTATAATTTTTATAATTTTCTTTTTATTAATACATTGCAACTGTAAAAGAAATTTAGAATTTTCTTTTCTTTTCTTTTTTTATCGTTATTTGGCAATGGAAATGTAAAAGTGTGGGTGTTTGCCGAAATTTAAGATATATTTTCTTTTCTTTTTTATTATTAATTTTCTTTTCCTTTTGAGGGTCCCAATATGATGAATGGATCAGATCTTGCAAATAATTTTCTTCTCAGATCTGTTTGTCAGCAAGGATCTCAGCTATTGATCATCACCGATCTGCAAAGGATCTCAGTTATTGATCATCTCCTGCGATCTTAGCGACCAATCATCCGTTGCAGCACACCTAGGCAGCTGGATCCACAGTCCATATCACCGGTCTGATGCCTCTGCTATCTCGGTCATTGCATCTCAGTGGGCCCAATCTGCCCAGATCAATGATGAAGGGCTCCTTCATTAGATAAATGGAAGCGGATTGCGTACTACCCCTGCCAGGACGTACTCGGTCCTGGCTGGAGCTTTGTATGGCCCAGCGTGATGCATGTGTTTTATCCACACTGTCCATCCGTTTTAAAAGATCATTTTAAGATACAAGCCAAAAATCGATGCAGATCCAAGTCGCAAGTGGGCCACACCACAGGAAGAAGTGGTGATAATGATGCCACCATTGAAACCTTTACAGGACCATAGGACCCAAGTTTATGTTTATTTTATTTTATTTTATTTTGTTTTATTATTTTTTAAACGAACCCTTGACCGGGTGTTGAAACACCCAAGAGTCTACCACCTGAGCAAAGAGCAGAGATCCAAGTTTACGCTTATTTGCCAACCAAAGTGTTCATAAGGTCACATAGACTCAAATGAAGGGCAAAAATAAATATCAGCTTGATCAGAAACTTCCATGGCCTTCAAAGAGTTTTCAACGTTAGGCATGATCTGCCGCATTTTTTAATTACACCTTAAAATAGATGGACAGCATGATAAAAACTAGTACATTACAGCAGGCTCCACAGAACTGCTGCCAGGACCGGGTCCATACTGACAGGGCGCATCCTACGTAAACTGGATTAACCCAGTTAAATAAAATTTTGATTTGTGGCCAATAAATGATGGAAACCCAAAAGAAGCCCAGCTCAGATCATCACATGTGCCATTGCTGCGAAACGCTGTTTACATAAGCACTGGAAGCTTCCTTTCGGACGCGGATTGCCTAATGTGCTTGTCTCCATAATTAATATCCTGTACTACAGCGTCAAGGCTCACGGCGATGGATGTGCTTTATGTTGTGGCGTTGAGGGTGTAGGACATGTCTCTCTCCTTCTCTCTAGGGGGCGGATGAGGTGAGACCTGGGACAGAAATGGTGCACCCAGACTATGCGGCCCTTAGCGTCGGCTCACATTGATGCATGCATTCTTTATCCATGCTGTTTTTTCATTTTTCCATATCATTTTAAGTTATTATCTCAAAAAATGAAGTAGATCTAATTATTAAGTGGGCCATATCATGGGAAACAGTAGTGATTGACCATTAATGAGCCGCGAAAGTTTTGGATCAAGCTGATATTTGTTTTCTAACTTCATCCAGGCTTATGTGACCTTGTGGATAGATACAAGTACTATGAAGATATTAAGGTTCTTCCAAAGAAGTTTTTAATGATTAGGCATTCAATCGCCACTTATTTCAAAACTATGGTCCACATGATAATTGGATATGCTTCATTTTTGGCATAAGAAGTATTTGGCATAATGCCCAAAAATAATATGGAAAAATAGATGAACGTGATGGACACAAAATAAACGCATCAAGGTGGGCCCCATGGTAAGGGCTGCATTGTCTTGGGTGAGGTCTCCCCTGTTTCCCTCTTGTCTACCTTTTTATGCATGTGGCTGTGCATACAACCATGTGCAGTGAAGCCTACTTCCTATAGACTTTGTGATAGGTGTTTGGAGGAGTAAGCGTTTCAATTGGACCGCAGTCAAGGTGTTTGGAGAAATGACTCTCGGGGACTGGCCCGTTAGCAACCGCTCCTGTTACCCACTGATGGTAGCAGAGAGCCGTGTATTTATCAGGAAAGTCAGGGAAGGGCCATCCAATGCCATGACCCTGGCTCAGATTCAACCAACCAGATGATACCAGTTAAAGGGGACAAGGAAGAGGAAGCAGCAAATGCTTATGACACGGAGAGTCAGGTCTGCCAAGCCACTACGAACTCAATTTCCTGGCAGATAGAGAGAGACCCTGACACAGGACCTCTACGCATTAAACTTCCAACGTGTAGCATTGAAACACCATGTGCTATTCAACGACATCCCATCTTCCTGGTAAGGAATCCTCTCAGTTTCAGGAGACCTCTGACTCGCCCTGGCAACAATCAATGTAGGAAATTGATTGCAATTGGAGAAAAACTGGGGCGCAAAACCTGGGTAGATGAGGAAAGATTCAGGTCCAGGTCGGTGGGGGACTGCCCCATCTCTGAGTTAAGAGGAGGTCCTGGAAGATCATGTTGCTCACCGGCAAATTCCAATACCTCCGAGGAAGGGTTTTCCCCTAAAACTCCTCGACCTGTGACTCCTAGCTCAGAGAGTAGGTCTAGGTGTAACGGAGATTTAGTAGTGGACCTATCTCCATTTTTCTCCGAACCTGGGGACGAAATGGCGGAAACCAATTCTTTTCAAAACCAACATCGGGCTTCGCCCAACTATAAATTATCTCAGCAGCTGGGCAGTGATGAGGAGGAGATGCAGACTTCAGCTACAGACCAGACTCCAGTGCACGATCAGGTCACCCCAAGAAAGAGAGCAGCAACTACAACAAAGATCCTTCCAAGGAAGAAGGGCACCAAGTGAACCGCAAAGAACCTGCTAGGCGCAGTATCTAGAGATGAGTGGTTATCCAGGCTGAGGCATTTACAAAGAAGGTCCGTTGCGAATCATAGTTCTCATGACAGATAAAATTTTGGTTTGGAATGCTCGTGGGGTAGGCAACCAGCCCACCATCAGATCGCTAAAGAGGATGATCAGGAACACAGCCCGTGGATTGTAGCAGTCTTTGAGCCAATGGTGAGGGAATCCAGGAGGGTCCAGTTCGGCCTCCGGCTTGGTTTCCACACTTCCTTCTCGAATGTTGATAACGAAGGCAAAGTCTGGATATTCTGTAAACATCAGGCCTCGGTTACAGAGATTTCCAAATCAAATCAGTTGCTAACTATGTCCATCGATTTCCAACAAAACAACAGCCCTATTTCAGTGTCATTTGTGTATGCTAGCTGCTCCAGGATCCAGCGGAGATCCCTGTGGAATGAATTGGTTGTTTTATCCAGATCAGTGCAAGGCCCATGGGCGGTGTGTGGGGACTTTAATGTAGTCAGGGAGGCAGGTGAGCACCGTAGCAGGGGCAGTTTTGATAATGGCAGTTCACGTGAATTTGTCGAGGAAATTAACAATGCAGGGCTCTTGGACGCTGGCTTCTACGGAAACAGATTCACTTGGTCTAATAACCAAACTGGTGCGGCCAGAGTGTGGGTAAGACTGGACCGGGTTTTGATGAATACCTCTTGGAGCAGCACGTTCTCTTCCTTCCAGGTACACCGTCTCCCTCGTCAAAACTCCGCCCATGCTCTGCTATTGTTGGCTTTTTCTACACAGCATTTTGTAGGTCCGAGACCTTTCAGATTTTAGCGCATGTGGTCCCACCATGATGATTTCCTTCCGCTGGTTAAATCAGCCTGGACTTCGGTGACGGACCCCCACCTTATGCACAATATCATGTTCAAGTTAAAGTCTATCAAGGACAAGCTGAAGGAGTGGAACAACAAGGTTTTTGGAAACATTTTCAACATTGTCCAGCAAGCCGTGAAATCTCTAGCAGAGCTGGAAGAGAAATTCCATCAGGATATGGACGTTGGGATGGACGAGAGCTCTATCAAGAGTGATCTTCTCGAGGCCAGGGCGAACCTATCCCGGTTGGAACTTATGGAAGAAACTTATTGGAAGCAGAAAGCTAGGAACAAGTGGCTCGAGGAGGAAGAAAGGAACATGGGTTTCTTCCACGCGTCTGTTACGGAGAAGGCTAGGAGAACAGTCATTTCTTCCATTCGCCTGGAGTCGGGGCAAACCGTAGCGTCGCAAGAGGACATCAAGACCAGTGCGGTCAGATTTTTTCACTCCTTGTTCTCGGCAAGGGCGGTAGAGCAGGACGACGAAATTATGCAGGTCATTCCGTCCTTGGTTTCTAAAGAGGATAATGTGCAGCTAATGAGCCCGCCAACGATCTAGGAAGTTCATCATGTAGTTATGTCCATCCCAAAAGACAAAGCTGTTGGCCCAGACAACTTTTCAGGGGCATTCTTTGCAGGTTGCTGGGACATTGTGTGTCAGGACCTACTTGGAGCAGTCATTTCTTTTTTGAGGGTGGCTCGCTCCAGAGGGCCTTCACGTCTTCTCTCATTGTCCTCATCCCCAAGAAGGTAGCGCCGAAGGATTTCTCCGACTTTAGGCCTATTAGCCTATGCAACATGATCTACAAGATTTTCGCTAAAATCGTTGAAGCTCGGCTGAATAAGTTGCTGCCCTTGCTAATTTCTCCAGAGTAAGGGGCTTTTGTTCAAGGTCACTCAATATCTAAGAACGTTACACTATCCCAAGAGTTGCTGAGGGAGATAAATAGAAAAGTAAGGGGTGGGAACATTGTTTTAAAGCTCGACATGGAGAAAGCCTACGATAGAGTGGATTGGCTCTTTCTAAAGAGGGTTTTGCGGTGTGTTGGAGAAACTGTTGGTTCTCGGTGCTAGTCAACGGAGAAATTGGAGGCTACTTGAAGTCCACCCGTGGGCTGCGCCAAGGCGACCCGCTGTTACCTAGCCTGTTCATTCTAGCATCTGAGGTTCTTGGGAGACGATTCAAACAACTAATGGAGGCCGGTTCCTATCTCCCTTTCAAAGGGCCGGGCGACCTGAAAATCTGGTGGTGCCTCACTTGCTGTTTGCGGATGATACGTTGTGTTTCCTGAATGGGGGGTCTCCGTTCTATCCAGACGGTTAAACATTTCCTTCAACTCTATCAGCAAACCTCAGGGCAGAAAGTCAACTTCCACAAGAGTGTCTTCCTGTGTGCGAAAAACATGGGAGCATCCAGGGCTGCTTCAATCCAAAAGGAATTGGGGATGCCTAGATGTAGGGAGAGTATCATGTATCTAAGAGTTCTGATTTCAGCCGGTAGAAGAAAGAAAGACTCCTTTCAGAAGCTCATTGACAGGGTGGAAGCTCGTATCAAAGGTCGAAAAGCGTAGCGGGGAGAGTCACGCTTGTGAACCACGTTCTGGCTAGCATCCCAGTCCACACATTGGTAGCTACACATGTCCCTGATGGAATCTTGAAGGTGATGGAAAGTCACTTTGCTGATTTTCTGTGGGGCTGGATGGATGGTCATAAAAAACTCCATTGGAGGAGATGACAGCATATTTCCTTGCCCAAGTGTGAAGGGGGGCTGGGGATCAGGCGCCTTAAAGATGTCATGACTGTGTTTCAGCTGAAGATGGCCTGGGCCGTATTGAACGGTGTGGATAAGGGGCTGTGGAGCTCGTTTATGCAGATTAGGTACAATCAGGACCTCTAGTGGGAGGGGAAGCCTCTCCTTTCATCCGCGGTGTCCCCATTGTGGAAAAAAATCAGATCCCTTCTCCCTTTGATTGAAGCTACGACCCAGTAGCAAATTGGTGATGGTAGGGTAAGCTTATGGAGTGCCAACTGATCAGGCCTAGCCCGTTTGCAAGATAGAGCAACAATCTTGATTCCTCCGGCCCTTTATAATCTCAAAGTTCAGGATTTTCTAGGTGCGATGGGCCCGCTTCCTCCATTGATGGTGTTCTCCTTCCTCTCGCAGCAAGACATTAACGCCATTTTTTAGGGAGGTTTCTGCCTGACGGGCTGCCAGGATACCCCCTTCTGGCTATTAAATCCTTCCGGTAGATTTTGTTTTGTCAGCGTGGGAAATCGGTCATGCTCACAGCCAACGCACAAACTGGGGAGAGAAGATCTGGGATGCGAAGATCCCTCCCAAGGTCTTCGTCCTTGTGTGGTGCATAATCAGAAGGGCGCTGCCGGTTGATCGGGCTATTCAAACCCGCGGTATCCAGCTAGCATCCCATTGCAGTTGTTGTAGCAAGTCCCGAAATCAGATACCAATGGTGGAGACGACAGAGCATCTCTTCTTACACAGTGCCTGGGCAACAGCAACCTAGTCCTATTTCACCCGGCTATACGATATACGTCTGAACCTCACTAGCTCGATTGAAAAGAGGCTGCACCATTGGTGGCGTCAGCATCCAGTGCATGGGCCTGCTAGACCATTTAAAAATCTCATCCCCTGCTTCATTCTCTGGGAGTTATGGAAGGACAGAAATGCCTCCAGATTTGATGGGTCCTTGGTCAACAGGAATATGCTGATCTCACGCGTCTCCGATTACCTGCGGGCCATTGTGTTTAGGTGGGGCGCACATCCCTCCCGAGCGCACAACCTTGGAGGGGCCTTGGGTTCTTTGGGGATTGCAGGGTAGCCTCAGCAGGAGAGTTTTTTTACAGGTGGTGCGTTGGAGAAAGCCCCCACTGGGTTGGGTGAAACTCAATGTCGATGGCTTGTCTAGAGTGAACCCGGGAGTGGCAGGAGGCGGGGGTGTCTTTAAGGGCGACAAAGGCGAGTTTCGCTTTAGGTTCTATGCGGGTTACGGCCTTGCCTCGAATACATGGGCCGAGTTTCGAGCAGTTCATGATGGCCTTATTCATTGCATCCATCAGGGCCTAAAAGACATCATAGTTGAGTCCGACTCGCTTCTGGTGGTTCAGCTGTTGTTGGGCAACTCTCTCCCAGGATGGAAATGGAAGTATTGGATCGATAGAATCCGAAAGATTAGTAGTATTTGCAATGTAAACTTTGTTCATATTGTAAACTTTGTTCATATTGTAAACTTTGTTCATATTTGTAGAGAAGGTAATGGGCTGGCGCATGGGATGGCCAAGTGGGGTAGTGAGAATCAAGGTTGCGCCCTGATCTCCTCCCAAGCTAACCTCCCTCAAGTGGTGAGGGGCCAGCTCTTCCTTAACAGAATGGGATTAGGGGCGATCAGAAGGATATTCAGGAGGTAGTCTTGTGCCATATGATAGACTCCTCCTTCGGTTTTTCTAGGGGTAGTCCGAAGTTTAGATGTCTTGTTGGTAGAGTTGTATATCCTCTGTTTTGTTTTAAATGAAATCAAAGTTTTACCCAAAAAAAAAGACTTTGTGATATGTACTCTCTTGTGGTTTAAATAAAGCATTGGGCATAATTACATAAAAGCATTGTACTAATTTATCTTATGGGGTATTTTTTAGTATTAGATTTCTTATACGAGTGAGAGAGAGAGAGACACACCTTATATTTTTGTTTATCTGCTTTATAGTGAAGAAGAAAATTTTATGTTATTATTTCATGAAGTAGGCATATTGATGAACCACGTAAATTATTGTGTTTATTGTATCTTTCTTTGGTTTAGTTCTTTTCTTTTGTGATTTGGCTTCACCTATATTGATCACGTGCAGACGTTTTCTCGCAACAATTGGTATCAGAGCTAAAGGTTAAGAAACATTTTAGCAAGATCAGATTTAACATTTGTTTTTCAATTATGCTTCAAATGGCTTTATCGAATTCTACCATATTCGAGGTGCCGAAGTTCAATGGATCCAATTATACATTGTAGAAACTAAAGATGAACGCGGTGTTGGTGAAGAAAGGATGTGCAATTGCGATTTAAGGAAAATAAAAAAACTATAGAGATGAAAGATGAGATATTTGAGGAGAAAAATCAATTTGCCATGGAGAATTTTCTTTTTGTACAAGTTAGATAATTCAGTTTTATTTAACATGTCCGATCAAACCACTATAAAAGGTTTGTGGGACAAATTGCAAAACTTATATGAAGGGAAATCGATGTCAAATAAGATATTTCTCCGACATCAACAGTACAATTTGAAGATGAATGAATGATCCTCTTTGCAATAACACTTTAATGGGTTTAACACCCTCATTAGTAAATTGGCGGCGGTTGATATGAAAATTAGCAATGAAAAAACTATCGCACTTTTGTTGGCATGAGTTGTCAATTAAGAGAAAATCAGAAAGATTATATTTGTGATTGTACAATATCTATGTATAGCCAAGAATAGGGTTGTTAATCTCCCTATATATTTGTACAATATCTTTGTAAAAAATGTATGAAAGAAATACGATAATAGAAAATCTGACATGGTATCAGAGCTAGTCGATTTCTGGCTCTTGATTTACAACTAACTTTTGTTCATAGCCTCCTTTCACTGCCACCTTCACATATGGGAGACACCGAAACCCCAATGAAGTCTGGTGACTCTTCCATCGACCATAATACGCTCCTCTCTGAAATATTCACCACAAAAATGGTCGAAGCTCTGTCCAAAGCTCAAACCCCGACCGTGCTTTCTAAACCTATGGCTGTCCCGATCGATATCAAGTTAGATGGTTCCAACTATGCTTTATGGTCCCAAGTTATCGAGATGTACATCTCCGACAAAGATAAGTTGGGCTATATTAATGGCGAGTTACCTCCGCCATCTTCGACCGATCTGTCCTTCTGCAAATGGCATACTGACAATGCCATTATTAAAGGATGGCTGATTAACTCCATGGATCTGGCGTTAGTCGGCAATTTCATTTGATTTCCCACGGCCAAAATGGTTTGGGATTCAGTTGCTACCACCTATTTTGATGGTGGCGATACCTCTCAAGTCTATGATCTTTAATGGCGCGTCTCACATCTCCACCAAGTGGGTGGCTCCCTGGAAAAATACTAAACAGATTTGCAAGGCCTCTGTCGTGAGATTAATTTTTGACGTCCCAATCCGATAGAGTGCCCTGCCGATATTGAACATTATAATAATCTTCTCCAAGAAGATCAAGTCTATGTATTCTTGGATGGTCTTGATGACAGGTTGGACAATATTCACAGCGACATATTGCAGATGCACCCATTTCCCACCATGGAGCAAGCGTATGCACATGTCCGCAGGGAGGCTCTTTACCAGATGGTGATGAACGCTGGTGACCACGAACCACCTCCAGGGGCGGTTCTTGCTTTGAAAGGCCTAAGGCTTGGACTGTCTGGATCGGCTTCTTAGCATACTGGGAAATCTTCCTCTAAAGCCCGTACCTCATCCTGTTGACAATTGGGAGTAATTATCTCTAAGTTCGTTCTCCATGATTCAAGCTCCTGATTTGTCTCTACTACTAGCTGTACAGATAGACTAGAATTTCTGTAAATATTTGATTGTATCTCGGTAGTTATAGCTTTCCTTATATTTATCAATTACGGTCCTAAACTATAGGTTCTAAAACTATACAGAGGCTATTTATGCCGATTAAGTAGAAGAGAAATGTATTGAAGTTTTTCCTTATAAACTTTTTATTTTTGACTTGGTATCAAAGCGGTTTTCTATTATTAGTTCTATATCATCATAGCCTAAATTCTCATATACTCCTCGCACCATGACTAACGATAAACTCGAATCATCCATTGTACCAGTTATCCATGTGTAATCAGAAAACCTCGACTTCACAACTAGTGTCATTCTTATCGAAGTCAATTATGATGTCTGGTCCCAAATCATGGAAATGCAGATTGCAGGACGTGAGAAGCTTGAATACCTTAAGGGTGAAACACCTCCTCCGCAGGTTACTAATGCTTCCTATGCGAAGTGGTATACTAAAAATCAAAAGGTCAAAGGATGGTTGCTGACTTCGATGTCATCGGAGATTATGAAGCGCTATCTTAGACTGTCTACTGCACGTGAAATCTGGACTGTACTGGCCAAGGCTTTCTATGATGGGTCAGGTGAATCGCGACTCTTTGCACTGAATCAATGGGCATTCTCTACCAAGCAGGTTGGTTGCCCTCTTTCCACTTATTATGGTGATCTGGCAGAAATCTTTCAAGTGCTAGATCATCGTGATAGGATTGTCATGAGGGATCCCGAAGATATTATCGCTTATAAAAAATCAGTTGAGAGACTGCGGGTGCATATCTTCTTGAATGGACTAAATACAGATTTTGAACAAATTCGAGGTGAGATTCTCAGGAAGGATCCTGCACTCGATCTTGAAGAAACTTATGCGTATGTTCATCGTGATTCTATTCATCGAGTTGCATTGAATGGTGAACCTGAACACTCAAGAGTTATCTGCCATGGTAGCGCACCGAGTCAAGCCTCAACAATCACAAACACATCCGAAATCAGATCGAACATTTGGCGCGCCAAATCATACTATGGGTCAAAATCGGTCATCTAATCGTAGCTATGAAATAGGAACTGTAAAAATCAGAATGTGTGTGCACTCATTGTGGTGAAACCGGACATACTAAGTCACGGTGATATGAATTGATTGGGTATCCAAAATGGTGGGATCCTGCCAAGGCACCCCATAAATGAAATTCAAAGTCAAATCATCATGCTTCTGTAGCTATGGTCGAATCTTCCACCAGCACCAGCACTCCTGAGCAAGCCTCTTCTTTCATTGCTATATCTGGGAACGCTGGTAAGGCCTTTCATACTTCTACTCCTGTTAGTCATAGTGAATGGATAATTGATTCGGGTGCCACAGATCACATGACCTTTGACAGTAATCATATTCAGTCCTTGAAACCCTCAGACCAACATATAGTGTCCACAGCCAATGGTACTTCCTCTCTCGTGGTTGGAGAAGGTTCAATTTTCCTTACCAAAAAATTTGGATTTGGATTCTGTTCTGGTTGTTCCTTCTCTTAATCATAACTTATTGTCTGTCACTCAAATAACCCTTGCTTTGAACTGTATTGTGATTTTTTGGCCTAACCTTTGTGTGTTTAAGGACATCCAGACTTGGAAGACAATTGATTGTGGTACTAGGAGAGGGAAGCTCTACTATCTTGATTTAATGCCGGCAAGTTCAAACCAGTTAGCTTAAGTTTTCTCAGCTGATACGTCTGACAAACTTTAAAATTCAGAAATCTGATTGTGGCACAGACGTTTAGGTCACGCATCTTTTGGATATTTACAGAAATTGTTTCCAAAGCTCTTTTCTCAATTCACTGTTTTAGACTTCAAGTGTGATATTTATGAACTGGCTAAAAGTCATCGTGTTTCATTTCCCATTAATATGAATAAGAGTCCTGTACCTTTTATGGTTATTCACTCTGATGTATGGGGGCCTGCAAATACTTCTTCTTTGAGCAGAGCACGTTGGTTTGTTTTATTTATTGATGATTACGCTCGCATGACTTGGGTTTGTTTAATGAAATCAAAGAGTGAAGTTAGTTCCCTGTTTCAGCAATTTCACAAAATGATAGCCACTCAATATCAATCTAATATTCACGTTCTTCGTACTGATAATGGTGGAGAGTTTATTAATTAAAACTTGAAACAGTACCTTAATTTCTATGGGATTATTCATCAGATGACTTGCCCTTACTCCCCTCGACAAAACGGGGTAGTAGAGCAAAAAAACCGTCACCTTCTTGAAGTTGTTCGTGCTTCCTTATTTGGGGCTCACATGCCTATTAGTTATTGGGGAGAAGCCATCACCGCTACAGCTTACCTCATCAACCGTGTACCCTCTCGTTCCCTACAATTTCAGACTCCCTTTTATGCCCTCCATAATACTGTACATGCTCCTATCATATCGAATTTGCCCCCAAAATTTTTGGATGTGTAGCCTTTGTGCACCTTCACAAACCCTTGAGAAATAAGTTGGAACTCCGTGCCCTTCGATGTGTATTTGTTGGCTATGCCTTGCATCAAAAAGGCTATCGGTGTTATCACCCCCCTTCTCGAAAGCTTTATGTTACACTTAATGTGGTCTTTCACAAAGATGATATGTATTATTCTTCCTCCGAGCCTCCACTTCAGGGGGAGTATAGAGATGAAGTGCAGACTTTGCATCATCCTTTGGACAACTTGGATCTTATAAGTGGTGACAATTTGGAAGCTAGTGGTGAATGTCCAAGTGATTGTGACACCGTGGATAACAGGAATTTGGAAACTAGTGGTGAATGTCTTAGTGATGGTGACACCGTAGATAACAGGGGTGAGAATCAGGATCAAATGGAATTACCGTCATTGTCTCAGCCATCTTCCTCCTCTCATGATGTACCGGCTAACAAATTGTCTTCTTCAGTCAATTCCATGCCCATGTCTCAAGTAAATTCTGAATCTAAACCTCACCTAATTAATTAAAACATTACTTGGTCAAGCCACAAGAGGGAAACCTAAAGTTAGCTATGAACCTATTCTCAACTCCAAATCTAAGTATCACTTAAGCAACTATGTATCCTACCATAGATTGTCAGAGGAAAATAAGGCATTTGTGAATCAATTATCTGTTGTAGGCATTCCTAATAGTGTACAGGAAGCTTTAAAAGATCCTTGATGGAGGGAGGCGATGAATGAAGAAATGAAGTCTCTTTAAAAGAACTCAACGTGGGAAGTTGTTGACTTGCCTGAAGGGAAGATACCTGTTAGATGTAGGTGGGTCTTCACCATTAAATACAAGGCTGATGGAACTATCGAATGGTTCAAAGCAAGACTTGTCGCCAAGGGATATACTCAAACATATGGAATTGATTATATGAAGACATTCGCACTAGTGGCTGATGTTAATACTGTTCATATTCTACTATCTCTAGCGGTGAATCTTGACTAGCCTTTGCACCAGTTTGATGTAAAGAATGCATTTTTGCATGGAGATCTCCAAGAAGAAGTGTATATGGAATTGCCTCTTGGCTATAATCTGCATACTAAAGGCAATAAACAGGTCTGTAGGTTGAGAAAATCCCTATATGGTTTGAAGCAGTCTCCTAGAGCGTGGTTTGGAAGGTTCGTAAGCTTTATGAGGTCAATTGGTTACAAGCAAAGTTACTCAGAGTACACTCTCTTCTTAAAGCATAATGAAAAACGAATCACAACCCTTATTGTATATGTTGATGATATGATAGTAATTGGAAATGATCCTGAAGAAAGGAAAGCACTGCAGGAGCATCTTGCTCGTGAGTTTGAAATGAAGGATCTTAGTGAATTGAAGTATTTTCTTGGAATTGAAGTTTCAAGATCAAAGAAAGATATTTTTCTGTCACAATAGAAATATGCCTTAGACTTATTGAAAGAAACTAGTATGACAACATGTAGTCCAGCTAGCACTCCTATGGAAGAAAATCTGAAACTGGTTGTGCATCTAAATCAAGTTCCTGCTAACAAGGAACACTATCAGAGACTGGTTGGAAGATTAATGTATCTTGCACATACTCGACCTGATCTAGCTTATGTGCTAAGTGTTGTCAGTCAATTTATGCACTTCCCAAGTCAAGAACATATGAATGTTGTCAACCGTATCTTACGCTACCTGAAGGCATCTCTAGGAAAGGGAATTTTATTCACAAAGGGAGATAGTTTAGATGTTAAAGGCTATACAGATGCTGATTGGGCTAGGTCTATTGAAGATAGACGTTCTGCATCTGGTTATTTCACGTTTGTAGGAGGAAATTTGGTTACTCGGCGAAGTAAAAAACAAGAGGTAGTTACTCGATCCAGTGCTGAGGCCGAATACAGAGGAATGGCTAAGGCAATATGTGAATTGTTGTGGATCTTTAATCTAATGCAAGACTTACACATTAAGCAAATCATCCCTATGAGGTTATACTGTGACAACAAGGCAACATGTGACATTGCTCATAACCCAGTTCAACACAATAGAACGAAGCATGTTGAGGTTGATAGGCATTTTATCAAGGAAAAACTGGAAGCAAAGTTGATTGAAGTTCCTCATCTTCAATCTCAAGACCAGCTTGTTGATGTGTTGACCAAAGCAGTGTCGAACCAGGCGTTTAATGGCTGTCTCGACAAACTAGGCATGAGCAACATATGCGCACCAACTTAAGGGGGGAGTGTTGATAATTGGGAGTAATTATCTCCAAGTTGGTTCTCCATGATTCAAGCTCTTGATTTGTCTCTACTGCTAGCTATACAAATAGATTAGAAATTCTGTAAATATTTGATTGTATCTTGGTAGTTATAGCTTTCCTTATATTTATCAATTACGGTCCTAAACTATAGGATCTAAAACTGTACAGAGGCTATTTATGCCGATCAAGTAGAAGAGAAATGTATTGAAGTTTTTCCTCATAAACTTTTTATTTTTGACTCATCTGATGGTCTCAAATGCTCTCATTGTGGCAATATGAAGAATACATGTGAAAACTGCTTCCAGTTGCATGGGTACCCCGATTGGTGGCACGAGCTTCAATATAGAAAAAACGAGACGATACGGCTGAAGGCGTGGGAAAGGCTGCTGTGGCAGCAGCCAAACCTTATCTCTCTCTCATCCCGCCCACTGCCTCACCTAAATTGGACTTCTCTCCTGTGGATCCAGGTAATATCTGTCATGCCTTGCTTAGTCGTCGCCATGATGTGGACAGTAGTGATTGGCTCCTCGACTCTAGGGCCACGGATCATATGACGTTTGATCCCACAGATTTCTCCTATAACTCACCTCCAAGGCGCACCAGCATTACGAATGCTAATGGAGTGACCTCACCTGTCACAGGAGCCAGATCTATAACCATATCATCCTCTCTTCATTTACCCAACACTCTGCTTGTTCCCTCTTTATCTCACAAACTATTATTTGTTAGCCAAGTTATTATAAATCTAAATTGTGTGGTGGTAATGTTTTTTGATTTTTTGTCTTATTCAGGATATTTTCACCAAGGAGATAATTGGGCGTGATACTAAGACGGGAAATTATACTACATGAAAGATTTCAGTTTGGGTCATGCGCATCACGTGTCTTCTACACTTGGTTCCAAGGCTCGACAGATTTGGCTGTGGCATCGTCGTTTGGGACATCCGTCATTTGGGTATCTACGACATTTATTTTCTGATTTATTCTCTAATGTGGAGACTTCTGAATTTCAATGTGATATTTGTATTCTAGCCAAAAGTCACGTGCTATTTATCCATTAAGTATGAATAAAAGTGATATACCTTTAGCTTTAATTTATTCTGATGTATTGGGACCCTCTCCTTTATCTACTATATCTGGCATACGATAGTTTGTGATATTTGTTGATGATTGCACTTGGATGACCTGGCTATATTTGATGAAACATAAGGATAAAGTGTTTCGTATCATTCAGTCATTTCATGTTATGGTTCAGACCCAGTTTTTTGCTCAGATTCAGATTTCCTGCTCTGACAATGGTAGTGAATATGTTAATCACCACTTTCATTCCTATTTTCAACAACATGGTCTTATTCATGAGACCTCATGTCCTCAGATTCCTAAGTAAAATAGATTCGCTGAACGGAAGAATCGACATATTCTTGAGACTGCTCGGGCTCTCCTTCTAGGCGCTCATGTTCTCACACGACATTGGCCTGATGCTATTACCACTGTCATACATTTAATTAATCACATTCCTTCCAAAATATTAAAATTTAAGACCCCATTACAGTCTCTGTCAGCCTCGGTCTCTCTACCTACGACCTTAATGCTCCCTCCTCGTATATTTGGGTGTGTGGGTATGTACACCTCCTTAAGAACCAACTCACCAAACTTGACCCATGTGCCCTTCGGTGCCTCTTCTTGGGCTATGCTACACATCAAAAAGGCTACCGCTGCTATGATCCTGCTACCAAGCGTACCTATGTGACTATAGATGTCACCTTTCTAGAATCCAAACCATTCTATCCTTCTTCGGCATCCACTTCTTCTCTTCAGGGGGAGACACTAGATGAAGAGTTGAATTGGTTGAGTTTTGACTGGCCTGAAGATCGGAATGACACACCAATAATTAGCGAGGAATCAACAAATACATCTTCAGGGCCTAACATATCCTCTGAATCTAGAGAGTCTTTGGCAACTGAGCTCACATCATCAGGAGAAGAACCCGAATCCCCCCATCTTTTAGTGCCTGCAGACCCATCTCCTGAGAATATTCTTGAGGTAAGCAATTTCACTACACCCTCATTTATGAATAACATAGATACGTCTGCTAGGTATACTTTACCTTTCACGCATAACCGTGGAAAGCCACCAAACAGATACTTTCCAGACATTGAGGAAAGAAGGTCAAGGTATCCAATTGCCAACTATGTTTCCACCAAAAAGCTACGTAAACCTCTCAAGACATTCTCACATGAGCTGTCTCACATGAGCTATCTGTATGTCATATTCCCATTACAGTTTAAAAAGCTTTACCTGATCCCAAGTGGACACAAGCAATAGAGTAAAAAATGGGAGCACTACTAAAGAATCAAACATGGACCTTGGTTCCATTGCCCAAAGGAAAAAAAATGGTTGGGTGCAAATGAGTCTTCTCTGTTAAACACAAGGCAAATGGATCTATAAAACGATACAAGGAAATGCTAGTCGTAAAGGGATACACTCAGACATATGGCGTAGATTATCAAGAAACTTTGTTGCCGGTAGCCAAGTTAAATACAATTAGGGTCCTGTTATCTCTTGCAGCCAACTGGACTTGTTATTGCACCAATTTGATGTAAAGAACGCATTTCTTCATGGTGAACTTGAAGAGGAAGTCTACATGGATTCTCCTCCAGGCTACATAGCATCTTCAAAAGCTAAAGTTGTGTGCAAATTACAGCGAGCACTGTATGGATTAAAACAATCACCTCGAGCATGGTTTAAGAGGTTCAGTCTGGCAATGAAGAAGTATGGCTTCCACCAAAGTAATTCAGATCATACATTATTTCTGAAGCACCAACGAGGCAAGGTAGTAGCTTTAATTGTATATGTCGATGATATGATCATCACAAGAGATGATAAGGAGGAAATTATTGAGCTTTAGAAATAATTGGTGGTCGAGTTTGAGATGAAAAATTTAGGAGGACTCAAATATTTCCTGGGAATAGAAGTTTCTAGATAAGGCGAAGTATATTTCTTTCTCAGCGAAAATATATATTAGACTTACTATGTAGGTTGGAATGTTAGATTGTAAGCCAGTAGACACTCCAATCATTCAGAACCACAAGCTTGGAGAATATCCAAGCCAAATGCCAACGAACAAAGGAAGGTACCAGAGATTAGTTGGTAAACTTATTTACCTCTCCCATACTCATCCAGATATTACCTACGCAGTGAGTGCAGTAAGTCAATTCATGCATCAACCTAGTAAGGATCATATAGAGGCGGTGATCCAGGTTTTACGATACTTAAAATACTCTCCGAAAAAAGAGTTTATGTTTTCAAAAAATAACCATCTCAGAGTTAATGGTTATACAGACGCAGATTGGGCGGAGAATACCACAAACAGAAGATCCACCTCAGGATACTTCATGTTTGTTGGAGGGAATCTTGTTACATGGAGAAGTAAGAAGCAAAAAGTGGTGGCATTATCAAGTGCTGAAGCAGAGTTTCGTAGAATGGCTAAAGGACTTTGTGAACTCCTGTGGCTCAAAAGACTTCTAATTGAAATTGGGTTTACTCCTACATCCGAGATGGACCTCTTTTGTCATAACAAGGCAACTATCGCCAATGCTCACAATCCAATCCAGCATGATCGTACCAAACACGTGGAAGTTGACAGACACTTTATCAACAAAAATCTCGAAGCTAAAATAATTTGGTTTCCATTCGTGAAGTCTAAAGACCAACTGGCGGATATTCTTATAAAGGTCGTATCAAGCAAAGATTTCTACAACTTACTAAACAAGTTGTGCATTGAAGATTTAGATGCTTCCACTTGAGGAAGAGTGTTAGCGTGAGTTGTCAAATAAATCAATAAGTTGTCAATTAAGAGAAAATCAGAAAGATTATATTCGTGATTGTATGTATAGCTAAGAATAGGTTTGTTAATCTCCCTATATATGTTGAGGGTCAAATATTGTACATCAGACCCAGTTATTGCCTGGATTTATAAGCATGATACCGTTCAATGGCCCGATTTAATCATGTTTTTATTGCAGGATGTAATCAGGAGCGTGACTGAAAAAGGATGCTAAAAGCACGGATTTAACATTCAGAATGCACCAAGGCAAGGGACGGACTCCAGGGGACCAAGATCAACGGAATTACACGCCAGGGATCCGCGAAAATTGAGAAACTGAAGCTCAAGCGGCCTGAAAGTCAGCCAGAATGCAAGATCACTGGGTTTCCATCATCTGTTTGGCTCGAAACTTTATACATGGCTCGAGGACCAAAAACTAACCGTACACGTCAAATTTCAGCCATTGGATCCTCGTGAAAGTGGCTGAACTAACAGATCAGCCCATAAAACCCTGATTTGGGGCCCACCCGCTGTCCAGATACGCTTTAACTTCGGCCCCCACGGTTCAAATGAAATGGGGAACAAGATGGATGGTGTGGATTTCTCATAATCATCATACAGTGTACATAGTACACTTTTTGCACTAAACTTGCATGGCAGCACAGGAATCAAATTCCGTTTTTTTTCTGCCGCTGCGAACGCGAACAGAGAGTTGCGGCTGACATCTAGTGGGCCACTACCTTCGATCACACGGTCAATCCGGACCGTCCAGTCACTCCAGAAGATCGAACCGACCGTACAAAAGGAGTTTTTCGAAACTCATGCACGTATATATGCGTAGGTCTCGGTTTAAATGTAGGACGGACGGCTGAATGAAAGCATCCATGGACCACACCGATTTGGATCCAAAAACAGTGATTCCCGCCTGGTTTTTCGAGCAGAACACAGTGGACGAAGTGGATTTCCCAAAACAGAAGCTATGTGGGCCCCACCATCAGTCCAGCGCAGAAACGGCTAGGTTCTGCGTCCGAGAAAACCGGACGATGTGGGCCGGTTGTGTGATCTTGATCACGGCCGAATAATTGATCCGGACCGTCCGAAAAGTCATGCAATGGGTTCTTGACCTCACCAAGATGGCAAATTTCAAAGGAGGAAAGAATTTTCATCTCAAAATAAACTTCAACCGCAATCAGTTTCTATTTTTCTGGCGTAAAAACAGAGGGTCCGCGGCAAACGATTCCAGCAGCATATCTTCTCCGCCTCCTTCAGTCATCCATATAAGAAAGAGAGGAGAGCAGCGGTGGGAGGGGAGCAGTGGTCGGCGTGGCTTGGCTTGGTTTGGAGGCTTGGAGATTTTTTTATGAACAGGGGGGTCCAAATCTGGACGTGAACAGAGGCATCAACCAAGGTGGGCTGCTGGATCATGAGAGGCACGGCTGGGACGTCTGAGGATTGAATGCAGGTGGCTGCACGTGATCTTGGGAGCGGGCTTGGATGATTGAAGGAGAAAACAGGGAACTCCTTTTGTTTCCTTTTTCTTTTCCTTTTATTGATGTCTTTCCTTTGATGTTTTTTTTCTTTGGTTCTAGCATGATCACGTTAGGCTAAACCTCTTAGCTAGGGCTAAGAGGTGAAGCTTGCAGCGTGATGGGGGACCTTTTCGCTTGTGCCTTTTGTTTAGACTAAACTGATGTTGATTTTAGTTGATTATTAAAGGAATATTTTTCTTAGTCTTTAATGGTCTGTTGTGACTGAAATTACAATGGGTCTGCAATGGCTTTGAATATTTCTTTTTCCCTTTGTTGTTTATAACGTCAGGAAGCCCTGTTGTTCACCATCGTCTCATGGGCATGGTCGGATGACGGTACCCTTCCTGACCTTCATGGCATGTTAATTGGTTGGTAATTAGTTTAATCCTGTTGTTTGCTTTGTCTCCTGGGTATGGTGTGGTGATGGAATCCATTCTAATTCATATACCTTCCATCTCTTGAAAACCAGATCAAGTCAGTTAGTTTAAATTCAATAAATCTTGATGCAGGCATAAGATCTCCCTGATCTCTACAAGTGGATCCTCTGAATCCCTAGTTTCCTTCCTTTGAATTCCTTAAGTTATTAGATAATTATTCCACAATTACTCCTTAAATTCTATTTGATTTAGATCATATCTTAGTCTAGTTCTATTTCTACCTAGTTTCAGATAACGTACAGGTATCAGTCCCTGTGGATTCGACCTCGGTCTTACCGAGTTTATTACTACATCACAACCCTATACTTGGGGAGTGAACAAGTTTTTGGCGCCGTTGCCGGGGATTGATGGCTACGTTTTCCTGAAATTAATTAGTTTTAGAATTAGGTTAAGATTAGGATTTTACTAACTTTAGGTTAAAAGTTTTTATTTGTAGAAACTAACCTGTTTTTCTGTTTTGTAGGATCCTGAAATAACTTCTAAATTGGATCTTAATATAAGAATCTCTAGTCTGGTAACATCTTTCTAACTTTTCCTCTTATTTTATGTATTGCTGTAGGATTTTTCTTTCTTCTAGGATTAGACTCAGAGTTAGGGTTTTACCATGGAAGCGTGGGTACATGCATATGCCGAGATGGATAAGAGATATTGGGGAATGCCTGAGGGTTGTGGAATTCAACGTATACCTCGAGATTCTTCTCCATCAAGAGCAGACATTGAGAACCGACTAGAATGTTATGTTCCATCGGTTAATAGGGCCGTATATGATCGTAATTATGGAAACGAGGATTATTATCAACCATCATATTCTCCCATATATGATCAGTATGACTATTACCAGGGGAAACATCAAAATTTGGAAGATGAACCAACTATATGTTATAATGATTATCCTCTTGGATACCCTACCATTGATATCCAACCAGAAACAATCCAAGAGGATTTAGCTCAGCGTAGCCTGGCCTATCTCACGGAAATGAGAAAATTGTTGGAAGCGCTTAATTCGCGCCTTGATAAGATAGAGGAGGCTCGGTTATCTCAACCACAATTCATTCCAGAAATACAATGCGAGAAAAGTGATCCTAACTCGCTTTGGAAGAACTCTGGAATTACAAATGAGGAGTTGGATTCTATCAATGAGCATATGGTTCAATTTCCCGATGAGTTGATCTCAATGACTGTTCAAAGGAATGGTCAAGATGCGTGGGTATCTTTCAAATACAGTGATGATGACACACTTTCCTCACATGACACACAGGATCTCAATGATGACGTAGAGGTTAGTTTTTTCAAACCTCAACCGAACTTAGGTGTAGAATGTGAGGAGAGCGACCCCATCCCAAGTGTGTACTGCACGGAATTAGACGATGATGCTTATTGGGATGATGATCATGAATATACAGCCCAAAGTCCCCTAGAATCAATCTCAAGTTTGGTCCAGGTCAATGATCAAGATGTACATGAAGTGGTCGGTCATAATGAGCCACTCCCCTCACCTGACATGTCTGATTTTAAGGTAGAGGATGAGCTCCTTACAATCGACCCTTCTAACTCTTGTGAAACATGTTTGGACCATTCCTTTGAATTAAATGATGATGTGATTCGGGAGAAGGACGAGTTGCTCGCTACGACCTTGGAAATTGAAACCACTAAGTTGAGGCCACCATCTGAGCTGTACACATTTGACAATTCAACACCTCGATTAAGTAGTTTCAATGAACAAAGTGATCACATCGATGCTTCCCCTATTGATTTTCAATCTATCTGTGTAGGGCTGGAGCAAGAGGGCACACCTCCGTTTACCTTTAAAGACAATGGATTCCTTGGGCAGATCATCACAAGCTTTAATGTGGAAAATGAGTCACCCTTAGCTGAATGTCCTAACTCTTTTGATGATTGTTTGGCACACTTTGCAGATTCAAATGATCCCATGATAAGAGACATAGTGGATGCCTTGCAAGACAACATCTTGGTAGTCATCACTGACCGAGAGAACCCTTACTTTGAAGCCCCTTCTTCCACATATCCTGAATGTTTACCATTAAAGGAGGAGGAGCTGAAAATTGAACCGAAATCTGACACTTCGGAATGTGTTGAGACTACATTACTTCTTGTGAAGTTTTCTAAACTTTATCTACCTGTAGTTTCTGATTCACTATGGGATACTAACGTTGAAACTTCTTCTGTCATAGGTGAATCGTATATACTATGGATACCTCAAGCACTTCAACAGAAAATTTCTTATGAGATACATAAGTTTCTATGGAAGGTCATGCTCCAAGGCGTCCAAGCCTATTGCAAAAAGGGCTTTTGGATGATCCTGTTGAGGAACTTACTGAGAAACTTATCAAGATACTGACCGAAAGAGGAACCTTGCGGCTTGACTCAGTAGTTTTTCCTTGCTTTCTTAGGACTAGGGTAGTTTCCTTTATGCTGTTTTAGGATAGATGGTAAACTTAGCGCTCCTGGCAGGCAACTTAGCTTTTCATTCCATTTTATTTTTTTAGTTCAATGTTTGTGGGTAACATTGCTGCAAACCCTCACGAGACTACAACTCGTCCACTAGGGGCAACCTAGGGGTTTAAAGGCTTGTTGCATACGCTAAATGCAATCGAGAGCACCTGCGAAAGTGGTATAGGTAGGATTTTGTCTTTACTTTTGTTGGTTTCTCTCTTGTACTGACCCCTTTTACGTAAATAGATATGGAAAGCCTCTTGATTCTTTCAGGTATTATCTTCCCATCACTTCTCATTTACTTATTTTGTCCCATGTGCATTGCATGCTTATTTCTTTTATATTGAGGACAATGTAGATTTTTAGTTGAGGGTGGGAGATTAGGTTTCCTAATCAATGTTTTCTTAGTCTTGAGCAGAAATTGTGAAAATTTTTAAAATTTTCTAGAATTTCGTATGAATTCGAAGCGATTTTGACGGCCATCTTGGACTTAGAATTACAAGATAAGTGATGTTGGAATTGATGACTCTTGGATTCAACTATTGTTAGATTTCACAGTTAAGTTAGAACTATTAATCCATGATTAGAAGTTTTAAACACTGATTGAATCCTAATTTTACATGTCACATCTCGCTTACACATTAAGGTTTCATTCGATATTAAAGGATTAATTTGGTGATCACTAAGCTTGAAAGGAACCAACTTGAGAAATTGAAAAGATTGGGCGAATGGTTTTCACCATAGGTTTGCTCCCTACAGGTGAAGGTTTGATTCCCCAAGGTTGACATTCATAAACTTTTTGGCAACCGGTCTTTACCATAGGTTTGCTCCCTATAAGTGTAGATTCGATTCTCCTCCTTGGCTGTACTTTTAAGCAAGTTGACATAGTGTGAAAATCATCAAAAGCTGGAAGAATGGATCAAGCTTTGGTTTAGGTATTGGTTATCATGAATTCTCTTGTTGTTACCAATGATATCCTGAAATAGAGGAGTGAAATTTAAATGGTGTTAAGCCGAGATTACACGATACACCCATGGAACTCAATATTTAGAATCGTTCTGATTAATGGATTAATATTTGAGCTTGATTATGAAGTTTACCGTGAGCTTGATTTCAAGAGAAAGTAATGCCAACATTCATGAATCTTAGAATTCGAGTATCTGAATTGTTTTTCATAAATCTCTCGAGTTTATAGAAATTGTTCTGTAATTCTCAACTTACTTTTCGCATATTTTGCTCGGGACTAGCAAAATGCTGGTTGGGGGTTGTGTTGAGGGTCAAATATTGTATATCAGACCCAGTTATTGCCTGGATTTATAAGCATGATACCGTTCAATGGCCCGATTTAATCATGTTTTTATTGCAGGATGTAATCAGGAGCGTGGACTGAAAAAGGATGCTAAAAGCACGGATTTAACGTTCAGAATGCACCAAGGCAAGGGACGGACTCTAGGGGACCAAGATCAACGGAATTACATGCCAGGGATCCGTGAAAATTGAGAAACTGAAGTTCAAGCGGCCTGAAAGTCAGCCAGAATGCTTAGTATCTTTTCTGATATGGTAGGGCAATATCTAGAGGTCTTCATGGCTCGAGGACCAAAAACTAACCGTACACGTCAAATTTCAGCCATTGGATCCTCGTGAAAGTGGCTGAACTAACAGATCAGCCCATAAAACCCTGATTTGGGGCCCACCCGCTGTCCAGATACGCTTTAACTTCGGCCCCCACGGCTCAAATGAAATGGGGAACAAGATGGATGGTGTGGATTTCTCATAATCATCATACAGTGTACATAGTACACTTTTTGCACTAAACGTGCATGGCAACACAGGAATCAAATTTCGGTTTTTCTGCCGCTGCGAACGCGAACAGAGAGTTGCGGCTGACATCTAGTGGGCCACTACCTTCGATCACACGGTCAATCCGGACCGTCCAGTCACTCCAGAAGATCGAACCGACCGTACAAAAGGAGTTTTTCCAAACCCATGCACGTATATATGCGTAGGTCTCGGTTTAAATGCAGGACGGACGGCTGAATGAAAGCATCCATGGACCACACCGATTTGGATCCAAAAACAGTGATTCCCGCCTGGTTTTTCGAGCAGAACACAGTGGACGAAGTGGATTTCCCAAAACAGAAGCTATGTGGGCCCCACCATCAGTCCAGCGCAGAAACGGCTAGGTTCTGCGTCCGAGAAAACCGGACGATGTGGGCCGGTTGTGTGATCTTGATCACGGCCGAATAATTGATCCGGACCGTCCGAAAAGTCATGCAATGGGTTCTTGACCTCACCAAGATGGCAAATTTCAAAGGAGGAAAGAATTTTCATCTCAAAATAGACTTCAACCGCAATCAGTTTCTATTTTTCTGGCGTAGAAACAGAGGGTCCGCGGCAAACGATTCCAGCAGCGTATCTTCTCCGCCTCCTTCAGTCATCCATATAAGAAAGAGAGGAGAGCAGCGGTGGGAGGGGAGTAGTGGTCGGCGTGGCTTGGCTTGGTTTGGAGGCTTGGAGATTTTTTTATGAACAGGGGGGGTCCAAATCTGGACGTGAACAGAGGCATCAACCAAGGTGGGCTGCTGGATCATGAGAGGCACGGCTGGGACGTCTGAGGATTGAATGCAGGTGGCTGCACGTGATCTTGGGAGCGGGCTTGGATGATTGAAGGAGAAAACAGGGAACTCCTTTTGTTTCCTTTTTCTTTTCCTTTTATTGATGTCTTTCCTTTGATGTTTTTTTCTTTGGTTCTAGCATGATCACGCTAGGCTAAACCTCTTAGCTAGGGCTAAGAGGTGAAGCTTGCAGCGTGATGGGGGACCTTTTTGCTTGTGCCTTTTGTTTAGACTAAACTGATGTTGATTTTAGTTGATTATTAAAGGAATATTTTTCTTAGTCTTTAATGGTCTGTTGTGACTGAAATTACAATGGGTCTGCAATGGCTTTGAATATTTCTTTTTCCCTTTGTTGTTTATAACGTCAGGAAGCCCTGTTGTTCACCATCGTCTCATGGGCATGGTCGGATGACGGTACCCTTCCTGACCTTCATGGCATGTTAATTGGTTGGTAATTAGTTTAATCCTGTTGTTTGCTTTGTCTCCTGGGCATGGTGTGGTGATGGAATTCATTCTAATTCACATACCTTCCATCTCTTGAAAACCAGATCAAGTCAGTTAGTTTAAATTCAATAAATCTTGATGCAGGCATAAGATCTCCCTGATCTCTACAAGTGGATCCTCTGAATCCCTAGTTTCCTTCCTTTGAATTCCTTAAGTTATTAGATAATTATTCCACAATTACTCCTTAAATTCTATTTGATTTAGATCATATCTTAGTCTAGTTCTATTTCTACCTAGTTTCAGATAACGTACAGGTATCAGTCCCTGTGGATTCGACCTCGGTCTTACCGAGTTTATTACTACATCACAACCCTATACTTGGGGAGTGAACAATATATTTGTACAATATCTGTGTAAAAAAAAAGTATGAAAGAAATACGATAATAGAAAATCTGACAACTTTTACTCTGTTCGATGCTAGATTCATATGATGATTTGATTATAAATCTCAATAATGATCCAGATCTCATTCTTGGGGAAAAAAAAAATATCTCACTCTTGGGTCAACCATGTCCACATTACTTATTCAAGAGTCTCGTAAAAAATGCATGAAGAATCTACTGGTGATGCTATGATGGTTAGAGGAACATCTATTGAGAGAGGTACCAGTGAGAGAGATCAAATAAGATCTAAATCGAAAGGGCCCAAAACAGGTAAGTGTTGGAATTGTGGAAAGAATAACCACTTGTGTAAAAATTGTGAGGTCAAGAAAATAAAAAAAAAAAAATTATAAACCTTATTCACATGATCAAGCATCAGATTCAAAGGGTTCCCAAGAAAATCTAGTTGATAAAAATAATTCATCAAATAATGAGGAAGTGTTGTCCGTAGTGATTTCACAAGAGAATTCGAATCATCAATATATCTTAGATTTGGTCGCTTCATTTCATAGGTATGACTCCACACACACACACACACACACACACACACACACACATATATATTGTATGATGGTGTCACGGTTTACATAGGTATGATATTATGTGTAAAATTATGGGTATTAAAGATGTTAGAATTACTATGTTCGATAGTATCACACTTACATTTTCTGGTGTACGACATGTACTAAAACTACGGAAGAATCTTCTGTCATGCATTAGAAAAATTCATTGAAGATGGCTATAAATTTTTCGATGAAAAATTCAATTGAAAATTATAAAGGGAATGTGAAAGGAGATTTAATGGGCATTTTATATTATTTTATTAGAGACATTGTGATTGGCAATACTATTATTGTTAATGATGTAACAAACTCTGTTATAATCTGGCACAGGTGGTTGGGCCACATGAGCAAGGGGTAAATGTACTTCTTCATCAAAATGTACTTCCTGGTTTAAAGTCTATTAATTTATATTTTTGTGAGGGTTGTCTATTTGAAAAGCTCCATAGAAAACATTTTTCATCATCCACTGTCAAAAGTTATGACGTTTTAAACCTAATTCATTGTAATATTTGGGAGGTTGTAGTCGAATCCTTTAAAGGTTTGATGTACTTTGTTTTTTTTACTGATGATTTCTCCAGAAAAGTATAGGCTTATATGTTGAAAATGAAAAGTAATGGTTTTAATTATTTTACCAAATTTAAAGCATTTGTTGAAAATCAAAAGGGAAAGAAAATTGAGTGTCTAAGAACTGATAATAGAGAAAAATACAATTCAAAAGAATTTAAGGTTTTTTGTGGTGAGCATGGCATTTAGAAACATTACACGGTCCCTAGTACTCCACAACAAAGCGAAGTTATGGAACATATAAACCATAAGTTTATGGATTGCGCTATGAGCATGCTGAGTTCGACTAGGCTCGAGAAGTGTTTTTTAGAGGAAGCCATTAATACAACTTGTTACTTTAAATCGTTCTATTATGACTACACTTGATTCCAAGATCCCTGAAGAGATATGGCCTGAGAAATTGTTAATTATTTATTCTTTCGTAGTTTTTATTATAGCATTTATGTATAGATTCCCAAAGAGCACATGATTAAGCTGGATGCAAGGTCTAAAAAGTGTATTTTTCTTGGCTATGCAGATGAAACACGAGTGCAGATTGTGCAACCTTACTGTACAAGTTAATAATTAGTCAAGTTGTGGTTTTTAGTGAAGATTCATTGCAAAAAGACATAATTATCGAGCTCAAAGTCATGAGATATAATTAAATTAAAATATTTAAATGATATTCAAAATCAGCCTACTAATTCAGAAAATCAATAAGTTGATCCTATTGTTAAAGATTTAGCTGATGAAAAGCACACAAATGAAATATCGGGATTACATTTGATATATATTAGTCCTCATCTGGTTGAACATTTGGAATGTTTATGATGCTAATTTGGACTCTATACATCAAGTATAGTTTATCCTAATGTGTGATTTATCTTGCTTACATTTTGATGTCTATTAGATGAATGTCAAAATAACTATGTGAAATGTTGGAAAGTACACCTATGTGTGTCTTTTCCTTAAGTTAATACTCGAGATTTTTGAGCGAGAGTCCCATACTTGAGTTATGAAATCCGAGATGTTACATATGTCTAACGTAAAACTTACTAAAAATAGTAAGTTTTTCTTAAAACTGCAATTTTGAATTGGAATGAATTATTTTCTCCTAAAACGGAGTGATGTGACCCACTTTCACTTGTTCTGAGTCATCATCTTTTAGATCAGGTAGAGAAGGCAAATCATCATCTAGGATGTAGGATAACTTAAAAGTTATCAGAAATAAAAGCATCTTCTGCTGCCATCTTAAGAAGAATTGACTGTTGAAACGATCCAGTTGTACAAAGTCTTGGTTCATAACTTGAATGGAATGAATTGCCTCCATTGTGTGAAAGGATAATAAAATCTATCTTGAATGTTAGAAAAATAAGTGAATCTTGTACACAACAGAGGATAGAAGAAAAAGATAATGAAACGATCAAATCTATCGAGATCAAGGCTTGACTTGAATAGTCAATATCTTAAGACAAATTTGCTGCCCTCTTTCTGGTAGTTCCAGCAAGTGCAAACGTAGAAAATTTGCAACTTGTCTTCAGGATACAATGAACTCTCAATCCAAATTTCAACACAAAAATTTACACATTTAAGTGTTGAACAAATCTCTAGATTTGACACCGATATGCCTTTAAGACGTTAAAAAAAACTTAGCAAGATGTTAGATTGAGAGTACTGGTACAGAAGATGATATAACCTTAAGAATTAAGAGTATTAACTTCTTATTATAGCTTCCAGGATTTATATCAATCGAAGGGTCATGGATTTCTTCCTGAAGAGATGCGAATGTGCCTCTTCAAGAAATCCATACCCATTCATAGCAAACAATTTTCTTTCATTAAAGGACATGACTATTTGTCCTATGGCGGTTATTTCTGTACCTATTCAGACAGAAACAGTAAAAACTATAGCCACATGTTCTAATCATCTTAACTGTTGCCACATAAGCGACATATGGTATCGGTGCCACATGTACAACCATGTCACAATCACTCTTAATCAACACTAATTAAGGTTAAAATACTTCATGGTAGACCTTAGTCCAACTCAAGTTGCACCATGGCTCAAAATGATTTGAACCAGTACAAAAAAGACTAAAGCTCTTTTGGCTCCACGTGACGATGCACATGTGCAAATTAAAAAGACTAAGGCTCTTTTGGCTCCATGGAGTCCGACCAGCATCCTAACAGATTTAGAGAAATTATTTGCTGATTTCTTTTGGGGCTAGGAAGGGCCAAAGAAAAAGTATCACTAGCAGAACTAGTGAAGTCTTTCGCTTCCCAAATTAGAAGGTAGCCTGGGCCTAAGGCGTTAAAATTGGTTATGCAAGCTTGTCGGCTAAAGTTGGCTCGGGCGGCCCTGTTCACAGGTAAAAATAGCAGCTGGTGTAATTTTGTGAGAGAAAAATATGCTTCTGATTTTGACTCCCTGTCCTCGCTTAAATCAGGCCCTACAGCATCTCCAATCTGGAAAAAAATCAAAGCGACCTTCCTTGTGCTCACGGAAAAGTCCTGATGGCTTATTGATCAAGGGAACGTAGACTTCTGGTCAAAGGACTGGTCCGGGCTAGGACCCCTGCAAGATTTGCAGCTACATCAGCAGGCTTAACCTCCAGCCAGCGTCCACAACTGGATCGGCCCAATAGGTTGGATTGAGAGGGCTAAGGCCTTGAACGTTATTACGGTTATGGAAGGCTCCAGCAATTACGCCTCTAATAATTCTGCCAATCTAACCATATCACAATCCCATGATTCTAGGCAATCCCTTGATTATAGACTATAACATAGATGGATAGTCTGACTCTATTGTAAATCATCTAGCTGTCATATTGTACAGAATATTATATATAAATACAATACGCATACCACTAAGAAGCATAGTGGTGGTTCTTGTTTTACCCTTTCATGGTATCAGAGCCGCTTTTTTGGACTTACCTCCTTCGATCCAATGGCCTCTGACACCCCTTCCTCTACCTTGTCCTTCAACACTATGGTCTATCTCCTGACCATCAAATTATCATCCTCCAACTACCTTCTTTGGCGCAGTCAGGTTTTACCTTTGCTGCAATGTCAGAACCTTCTTGGATATGTGGATGGCTCTCTTCGGTCTCCACCTACTACCATTGGGTCAGCTACCTCTGCCACTATCAATCCGAAATTTACTGAATGGCAGCAAATAGATCAACTGATCATGAGTCTTCTTTTTACTTCGTTGACGGAAGAGGTTCTGTCTACTGTTGTTGGCTTGACTTCTTCGCATGCTGTCTGGTCTACTTTAGAGAACACCTTCAGCAATCGTTCCAAATCACGGGAACTTCGCTTGAAAGATGAGCTACAACATCGGAAGAAAGCTGATAAAAGTGTTGCTGAATTTTCTCGTGAATTTAAATCTGTTTGTGATCAGCTTGCCGCCATGGGTCGTCTGGTTGATGACCTTGACAAAATTCACTGGTATTTACGTGGACTTGGTTCTACCTTCTCTGCTTTCTCTACTACTCAGTTATCTATTACTCCTCTTCCTTCATTTGCTGATGTCGTTCCCCAAGCAGAGAGTTATGAAATGTTTGTCAGATCACTGGACTCATCCCCCACCACGGGATCTACTACTGCTGCTTTTACTGTCTCCCGCAGTGACCGTGGAAATGGCCGTGGTAAAGGCCGCAACTCCTGTGGTGGACATGGAAGAGGAGGCGGTCGCTCTCAACGTCACCGCCCCATCCGTTGCCAGATATGTCGTGAAGAAGGGCACTATGCCACTTCTTGTTGTGACCGCTACTCTCGCTCCTCCAACACTTCAAATGCTGCTAACTTGGTGGAAGCTTTCACCTCTTGTTCTTTGAATGACACTCCGGACTCCGACTGGTATACGGACACTGGTGCCACGACGCACATGACTCATGACGTTGCTCAATTGGACAAGGCTGACACGTACTCTGGTAATGACTGTGTTATTGTTGGTAATGGTGCCTCTCTCCCTATATCTCACACTGGTACCACCTCCCCCACCCCTTCTCTTACTTTAAAAGATGTTTTAGTTGTGTCTGGCCTCACCAAAAATCTGATCTCTATTAGCAAACTTACGTCAAATTTTCCTTTCTCCATTACTTTTACTAATGATCGTTTTATCATACAGAATCAAGTCACAAGAAGGATGGTGGCATCCGGAAGACGTGAGAATGGACCCTATGTGCTTAAGCGTGGACATCGTTCTTTAGTTTCTGTTTTTTCAAATAATTGCCCTCGGGCCTCTTTTAATGTTTGGCATGCTCGGCTGGGTCATGTGTTCCATTCTATTATCTCTTTTTTGAATAAAAATCATCAATCATCTGTGACTTCTTTGCTTCCTAATCCGTCTATTTGTTCTAGCTGTCAACTTGCAAAAAGTCACCAACTTCCCTTCCAACCGAATGAACAACGTGCTTCTCATGTGTTGGCTCTTATTCACTGTGATTTATGGGGTCCATCCCCCATCAATTCTACCTCCGGTTTTAAATATTATGTGATATTTGTTGATGATTATTCTCGCTTTACGTGGCTCTATCCTTTGAAATTAAAATCTAATTTTTTTAGAACTTTTATTCAATTTTAGAAGCTTGTAGAAAATCAATTTTCTATTAAAATCAAAATATTTCAAAGTGATGGCGGCACTGAGTTTACCAATCACACTTTTCGAGATCACTTAATTAACTTCGGGATTCGTCATCAAATGTAATGTCCTCACACACCTTCTCAAAATGGTCGTACTGAGCGTAAACATCGTCACATCACTGAAACTGGTTTAGCGATGCTTTTTCATGCACATGTTCCACTCAAATTTTGGGTTGATGCTTTCAGCACTGCCACTTTCACGATTAACCGGTTACCCACGTCTACTCTTGATGGACTATCTCCATATGAAATTCTCTATGGTAAGACTCCAACTTACTCTAATTTTCATCCCTTTGGTTGTCTTGTATTTCTTTATTTACGCGATTATGCTCCTCACAAACTTGCCCCTCGCAGTCGTTCATGTGTTTTTCTGGGTTACAGTATGTCTCATCATGGATTTCGCTGCCTTGATCGATCCACTAACCAAGTTTTTATCTCCAGGCATGCTATTTTTGATGAACTTAATTATCCTTTCAAAGGAGATCCATATTCTGGGCCCTTGCCTAATTCTCTCGTTAGTGAATTTCTTGAGCCCACTACTAGCTCAGAGACTCCATTATCATCACAACCCAGTCCATTACCGCTTCCGTGTGCACCTTGTTTAACTGACAACTCCGTTAGTCTTGTGCCCCATTCTGTTTTATAGGACACTTCTGCTGAGCCACTCGGGTCTTCTAATCCGCCTCTTCTTGGCACTCACCCCATGCAAACTCAGGCCAAGTCAGGAATCTTCAAGCCCAACCAACGTTCTTATTTAAGTCGAGTTCCCAATTCTGGCCTCCTACATTCTTTGCTCACTATGCGTGAACCCAAAGGCTTTAAGTCTGCTACAAAACATCCAGGTTAGGTTGCTGCCATGGATGAAGAGATTCAAGCTCTTCAAAAGAATCATACATGGGATCTCGTTCCGAGACCGCCTAATAAAAATGTTGTGGGCTCTAAATGGGTCTTCCGCATTAAATATTTATCTGATGGCACCGTGGACCGTCTCAAAGCTCGTCTTGTTGTAAAGGGGTATACTCAACAACCGGGTCTTGATTTTCATGACACTTTCAGCCCTGTTGTGAAGGCTTCTATTGTTCGGGTTGTCCTCTCGTTGGCCGTTTCTAATAATTGGCCTCTTCGTCAACTTGATGTCAAGAATGCTTTTCTCAATGGTTTTTTGCATGAAGAAGTCTATATGGACCAGCCACCGGGCTATGTTGATTCCAAAAATCCAACATATGTCTGTCGGCTTTGCCGAGCACTCTACGGCCTCAAGCAAGCCCCACGTGCTTGGTTTCATCGGTTCAGCTCCTTTCTCTTGGTTATGGGTTTCACTTGTAGTTGTGCCGACTCATCTTTATTTGTCATCTCCAGAGGTGCTGATTTAATTTATTTATTACTCTACGTTGATGATATTGTGGTCACCAGCAACAACTCGTCTCTCCTTGATGGTTTCATTGGCAAATTGACCCGTGAATTTGCTACAAAGGATCTCGAGTCCTTGAACTATTTATTGGGCCTAGAAGCTCATCGAACCTCTACGGGCCTTTTTCTCAGTCAAGCCAAGTACGCCCATGAAATACTTCAGCGTGCCCAGCTTCTTGATTCCAAACCGGTCAGTACTCCAATGGTGGTTGCTCATCATCTATCGATTGCTGGTCCCGATTTTGATCATCTTTCTCTTTACCGATCACTTGTTGGCACTCTTCAATATCTCACTATCACTCGACCGGACATTGCTTATGTCGTCACTGCCGTCAGTCAGTACATGCATACGTCATCTGTCACTCATTTTCAAGCGATTAAGCGAATTCTTCGCTACATTGAAGGAACTCTTCGATTTGGACTGGTTTTCACTCCATCTTCTTCTCGAGAGATCCTTGCTTATTCTGACGCCGATTGGGTTGGGTGTCCCGACACACGCCGATCAATCTCTGGCTATGCAATTTACTTTGGTGATAATCTTGTGTCTTGGAGCTCTAAAAAGCAACCGACAGTGTCTTGCTCCAGTTGTGAATCAGAATATCGGGCATTGGCCCTCACAGCCGCTGAAGTTAAATGGCTCTGTCATCTCCTTCGTGATCTTCATGTGCCTTCGGTCTCTTCTCCGGTAATGCTTTGTGATAATCAAAGTTCTATTTTTCTTACTGTTAATCCGGTTTCTCACAAACGTTCTAAGCACATTGATTTGGATTATCATTTTGTGAGAGAACTCGTAGTTTCCGGAGAGCTGCACATTCGTTATGTCCTTACTAATCTCAAAGTTGCAGATGTGTTCACAAAGAGCCTCGGCAAACCTACCTTTATTTTTTTTTGCGATCCAAGATATGCGTCCAAGATTCTTAGTCGCTAGGCTTGCGGGGGTGTATTACGGTTATGGAAGGCTCCAGCAATTACGCCTCCAATAATTCTGCCAATCTAACCATATCACAATCCCATGATTCTAGGCAATCCCTTGACTATAGACTGTAGCATAGATGGATAGTCTGACTCTATTGTAAATCATCTAGCTGTCATATTGTACAGAATATTATATATAAATACAATACGCATACCACCAAGAAGCATAGTGGTGGTTCTTGTTTTACCCTTTCACACGTCCTTCCCCAAGCCGTTGTGGACCACGTCATGGAGGAAGGTTTCTGCACGTCTAATGTGGAAGACAAATGCATTTAGTTGTCAGCAGGGAATGGGGATTTATTAGCTGCTTTGGTATGGCAGAGTATCAGGCTAGTAGCGCCCAGGAAAGTTGGTCAGCATGGGTGTGGCACCCTAAGGTTCCGCCAAAACTCTCCCTCCTCACCTGAAAAATCCCCCATAATGCAGTCCTAGTAGACGTCAATATAGCATCCAAGTGTTCCTACTACCCCCCGCCTTCCTCCCCCGATTGCAAATGGTGGACCATCTCTTTGCCATGGGTTTATAGGCCAGCAGAGAATGAGAATGCTTCTAAACGGATTATGAGATCCCCTAGCCCTTGCTCCCCACAGCGGTCGGTCGTGCTTCACGGTGGTGGAATGCTTCCCAAGCGTCAGTGACCCCGCTCAAAGGCCTGATTCCCATTTTCATTTTCTGGGAATTGTGAAAAGCCAGGAACTCCAATCACTTTGACAATTCAGCATCCGGTACTTCACGAATTGTGCAAGGAACTTTATTCTGGGCTCAGCTCGTGAGCTCCATTCTTCCAACCCCAGAATACTCTACAAATCGGTTTCTATCATGAGCAAAGGCTGGCGCATCCCTACCCCTCAGCCTATTATTCCAACCATCTCCATTGTAAAATGGTGCAGGCCTCCTTCGGGTTGGATCATTTCCAATCCTGCTAGACAATCTGGTACTGGAAGGCGAGATTCTCCCTCCTCTCCTGCTCCCTCCAACTAAAAATTGCTCATACGCCTAGAGAAGCGAACTCGGTCATTGACGGTTTGGCCCGTCTTGGGAGCGAGTCCCAGTCCAACACCACTTTCCTCTCTTAAGACGCCCTTCCAGCCTCCATTAAAGGTCTCCTGTTCCTTGATAAAGTCGGCCTAGGTTCCCTCCGACTAGCCTAAGCCCAGCCTGTGCTATCTTAACTTCTTTCAGTCCATATGATAGGAGGGCCCATTCCTTTTTTGTTATCGGCTCATCCTGAATTTGTAAGTCGTTCTCGGCCTGTTCCTGATTTATACAAATAGTCTATTGTTTTAAATAAATAAATAAATAAATAAAAGTGCTAAGTGCGCTTAATAAAAATGATATCGCTAGCTGGGAGTCGGATTCCACCACTACTTTGATGAAACTAAAAGAAAAACAAATAGAACCTGTCATGAATCGCCCGAAGTTTGGCACCCAGTCCCATAACCTTCTGAGAAAGCAAAAAGAAATCCCCCCTTGTCACTTGCTGTTGTGGGTCAAATATTGCATATCAGACCCAATTATTGCATGAATTTACAAGCATGATACCGTTTAATGGCCTGATTTAATTGTGTTTGTGACGCAGAGTGTATTTACGAGCATGGACTGAAAACGGATGCTTAAAGCGTGGATTTAACGCTCTGATGATACCAAAGTATGGAATGGACTCCAGGGGACCAAGATCAACGGAATTACACGCCAGGGATCCGCGGAAATCGAGAAACTGAAGCTCAAGTGGCCCGAAAGACATCCGGAATGCAAGATCATAGGGTTCCCACCATCCGTTCAGCTCGAAACTTTATACATGGTCAGGGGCCCACAAATTAACCGTACATGGCGAATTTCAACCTTCAGATCCCTCCAGAAGTGGCCCAACGGACAGATCAGTCCCTAAAATCTTGATTTGGGGCCCGCCTGATATCTGGATATACTCCAATTTTGGTCTCAACGCCTTAAACCACGTGTCAAAGCGGATGGACGGAGCAGATTTCTCACGATCATCACAGTGGAATACGCATGTGCAGCGCGTGTACATAAGGTACAGCTGCCCGCGCCGCACCGGATGGTCAGCTCGGTCAAAAATGGGCTGACCCGTCTTCTTCTTCCGCATCAACAGCGGACGGACGCCGTCCGTCCATTTTTCATTAGTGGAGCCCATCCATCATCCATTTGGGAGATCTGAACCATCCGTACTCTCCTCAGGGTGGGCATAACCTCATCCTAGCTGTCCTTATAGTCCCATGCACGCAAACACACGCAGATTTCATGAAAATGCAGGAATGGATGGTGGGAACGAAGATCGCATGGGCCACACCGAATCTAACATAAAACCAGCCGAATCTTACTGGTTTTTCGACGGAAATCTAATGGTCGGCGTGGATTTATCCATCACCGTCAATCTTGGACCCCCTGCCATCGCAGCAGCGACAGCGGCGGCCCTGTTTCGCAGCAGGATCGACGGTTGATCGTTGTGGGCCACCATCAGGGTTCATCAGTCGGATCTAGACCGTTCATAAGATGCCCATGCTCCCTACAAACAGTGCCTAGGTGACAGAATTTCAGATGGCAGAAGAGAACGATCTCTAATCGTCCAAACGGCAGACGGACGGTGAAATGGAACCATTCATGGCCACGGATAAGCTGATCCAAAAAATGGTCAGGTCCGACCTATTTTTGGTGACTAAGCTAATGGACGAGTTGGATTTCTTCTCTGATGCCAATCAGGTGCTCCACCAAGCATCAGCGCAAGAGTCCTGTTTGTAGCCTGTGCGCGGCTGAGAAAAAAATGACCGATCTTCTCCAGCTTCCGCAGCCTAGTACTGTAAGGACTCCACAGCAATTCCGGTGGGGGGGGCTTTTGGTCTTTAAAAGGGAGCTCGGTTGAAGGAGGGAGGGCCGTCTTTGGTTTGGGAAGAAAGGATTCAAGGAAGAGAAACGGAAGAAAAAGAGAAACAGAGGGCGTTTTCTACTGGACCGTGGGACAGTTTTGCTGGACCGTGGGACAGTTTTGCTGGACCGTGGGACAGTTTTGGAGGGGGAGCAAGAGGGCAGGGCTTAGCTTTGAAGGAAGGAAGAAAAGGAAGAAACATGAAGGTGCGGGAGAGAGTACAGAGAGGTTAGCTGCTGGCAGCATCGCTTGGGCTGGACCTGGACCTGGTTTTTCTTGTCTCTTTCTTTTCTCCTTCTTCTGTTTTTTATATTTGAATTTAGCCCATTCATGTGTGGCTAAACCTCTTAGCTAGGGCTAAGAGGTGAAGCCTGTAGTGAGATGGGAGAGTCTACGTTGTGCCTTTAAATTTCATAAACTGAATTTGATTTAGTTAATTATCAAAGGAATATTTTTCTTAGTCTTTAATGGTCTGTTGTGACTGAAATTACAATGGGTTTACAAATGGCTTTAAATATTTCTTTTCTCTTTTGATGTTTATGGCGTCAGGAGGCCCTGTTGTTCACCATCGTCTCCTGGGCATGGTTGGATGATCGTACCCTTCCTAACTCTCATGCATTATGGATTGGTTGGTAATTAGTTTAATCCTGTTGTTTGCTTTGTCTCCTGGGCATGGTTAGATGATGGAATCCATTCTAATTCATATACCTTTCATCTCTTGAAAACCAAATCAAGTAAGTTCAGTTTGAATTCCATAAACCTTGATGTAGGCATAAGATCTCCCTGATCTCTACAAGTGGATCCTCTGAATCCCTAGTTTCTTTCCTTTAAATTCCTTAAAAGTTTTAGATAATTATTCCACAATTATTCCTTAAATTCTATTTGGTTTAGATCACATCTTAAATCTAGTTCTAGTTCTACTTGGTTTCAGATAACGTACAGGTATCAGTCCCTGTGGATTCGACCTCGGTCTTACCGAGTTTATTACTACATCACAACCCTATACTTGGGGAGTGAACAAGTTTTTGGCGCCGTTGCCGGGGACTGACGGTTACGTTTTTCTGAAATTAATTAGTTTTAGAATTAGGTTAGGATTAGGATTTTACTAACTTTAGGTTAAAGGTTTTTATTTTATTTTATTTTTAGAAACTATTATTTTATTTTTAGAAACTAACCTGTTTTCCTGTTTTGTAGGATCCTAAAATAACTTCTAAACTGGTAATCCCTTTCTAATTCCTCTACTTTTTCTATTTTTAGAATTAGGATTTGAGTTTTGAAAATTTTCTATTTTCTAGTATTTTTCTATTTTTAGGAACTAGTTTATTTTTAAACTTTCATCTTTTGTTTTTAGAAACTAGGTTAATTATTTCCCTTTTTAGAAATTCTTTCTAATTTTAGAAACTAACTCATCTTTCATTTTTAGGCTTCGATTTTCTATTTTAGAAACTTTCTAATTCTAGGTCTTCTTTTTAGAAACTAACTTAGCTTCTAGGTTTAGGGAACTTTCCTTTTTAGAAAGTAACTTTCTGTTGTTTTCTTTTGCAGGATCTTAATATAAGAATCTCTAGTCTGGTAACATCTTTCTAACTTCTCCTCTTACTTTATATATTGCTGTAGGATTTTTCTTTCTTCTAGGATTAGACTCAGAGTTAGGGTTCTACCATGGAAGCGTGGGTACGTGTATATGCCGAGATGGATAAGAGATATTGGGGAATGCCTGAGGGTTGTGGAATTCAACATATACCTCAAGATTTTTCTCCATCAAGAACAGACATTGAGAACCGACTAAAACGTTATGTTCCATCTGTTAATAGGGCCGTATATGATCGTAATTATGAAAACGAGGATTATTATCAACCATCATATTCTCCCATGTATGATCAGTATGACTATTACCAGGGGAAACATCAAAATTTGGAAGATGAACCAACTATATGTTATAATGATTATCCTCTTGGATACCCTACCATTGATATCCAACCAGAAACAATCCAAGAGGATTTAGCTCAGCGTAGCCTGGCCTATCTCACGAAAATGAGAAAATCTTTGGAAGCGCTTAATTCGCGCCTTGATAAGATAGAGGAGGCTCGGTTATCTCAACCACAATTCATTCCAGAAATACAATGCGAGAAAAGTGATCCTAACTCGCTTTGGAAGAACTCTGGAATTACAAATGAGGAGTTGGATTCTATCAATGATCATATGGTTCAATTTCCCGATGAGTTGATCTCGATGACTGTTCAAAGGAATGATCAAGATGCGTGGGTATCTTTCAAATACAGTGATGATGACACACTTTCCTCACATGACACACAGGATCTCAATGATGACGTAGAGGTTAGTTTTTTCAAACCTTAACCGAACTTAGGTGTAGAATGTGAGGAGAGCGACCTCATCCCAAGTGTGTACTGCACGGAATTAGACAATGATGCTTATTGGGATGATGATCATGAATATACAGCCCAAAGTCCCCTAGAATCAATCTCAAGTTTGGTCCAGGTCAATGATCAAGATGTACATGAAGTGGTCGGTCATAATGAGCCACTCCCCTCACCTGACATGTCTAATTTTAAGGTGGATGATGAGCCCCTTACAATCGACCCTTCTAACTCTTGTGAAACATATTTAGACCACTCCTCTGAATTAAATGATGATGTGATTCGGGAGAAGGACGAGTTGCTCGTTACGACCTTGGAAATTGAAACCACTAAGTTGAGGCCACCATCTGAGCTGTACACGTTTGACAATTCAACACCTCGATTGAGTGGTTTCAATAAACAAAGTGATCACATCGATGCTTCCCCTATTGATTTTCAATCCATCTGTGTAGGGCTGGAGCAAGAGAGCACACCTCCATTTATCTTTAAAGACAATGGATTCCTTGGGCAGATCATCACAAGCTTTAATGTGAAAAATGAATCACCCTCAGCTGAATGTCCCAACTCTTTTGATGATTGTTTAGCACACTTTGCAGATTCAAATGATCCCATGATAAGAGACATAGTGAATGCCTTGCAAGACAACATCTCGGTAGTCATCACTGACCGAGAGAACCCTTACTCTGAAGCCCCTTCTTCCACAGACCCTGAATGTTTACCATTAGGGGAGGAGGAGCTGAAAATTGAACTGAAGTTTGCTACTTTGGAATGTGTTGAGACTACACCACTTCCTGAAAATTTTTCTCAATTTGATCTACCTGTAGTCTCTGATTCACCATGGGATACTAACTTTGCAACTTCTTCTGACACAGGTAAATCATATATATTTTGTATACCTCAAGCGAATCAACAGCAAAATTTTAACGAAGTACATAAGTTTCTATGGAAGGTCATGCTCCAAGGCGTTCAAGCCTATTACAAAAAGGGCTTTTGGATGATCCTGTTGAGGAACTTACTGAGAAACTTATTAAGATACTGGCCGAAAGAGGAACCTTGTAGCTTGATTCAGTAGTTTTTCCTTGCTTTCTTAGGACTAGGGTAGTTGCTTTATTTGTCTGGTTGAAGATGGTAAACTTAGCGCTACTGGGAGGCAACCCAGTTCTTCATTACATTTCATTTTTTTAGTTCAATGTTTGTGGGTAACATTACTGCAAACCCTCACGAGACTATAACTCGTCCACTAGGGGTAACCTAGGGGTTTAAAGGCTTGTTGCATATGCTAAATGCAATCGAGAGCACCTGCGAAAGTGGTATAGGTAGGATTTTATTTTTGTTATTTTATTTTACTTCTGTTGGTTTCTCTCTTGTGCTGACCCGCTCTTACGTAGATATCTTTGGAAAGCCTTTTGATTCTTTCATCCAGGTATTATCTTTCCATCACTTCTCATTTACTTATTTTGTCCCAGGTGCATCGCATGCTTATTTCTTTTACATTGAGGACAATGTAGATTTTAGGTTGGGGGTGGGAGATTAAATTAGGTCACCTAATCAGCATTTTCTTGGTCTTGAACAAAAGTAGTGAAAATTTTAAAAAAAAATTTCTGACATTTTGTTGAATTTGAAGTGATTTTGACAACCATCTTGGATTTAAAATTACAAGATAAGTGAAGTTGGTAATTTATGACTCTTAGATTCAGTTATCTATTATATTAGATTTCACAGTTAAGTTTGAAGTGTTAATCTATAATTAGAAGTTTTAAACATTGATTGAGTTATGATTTCACATGTCACATCTCACTTTCACATTAAGATTTCAGTTTGATATTAAAGGGTTAACTTGGTAATCACTAAGCATGTAAGGAACCAGCTTGGAAAATTTGCCCATCATGATTAATTAAAAAATAAAAAAACAAAAAAAAAATAAAAAAAAATAAAAATAAAAATAAAAGAGAGAGAGATACCTTTGGAAAAGGTTAGGCGAATAATCTTCACCATAGGTTTGCTCCCTAGAGGTGCGGATTCGATTCTCCTCTCCCTCGATGTAAAAAAAAAAAAAAAAAAAAAAAAACAAAAAGAAGAACTGAAAGGCAAATTCTGGTTTAAGTTTTGAGTGCCCTAAATACTGTTTTGATTATCAATGTTATCATAGAAATTATCCATTGGATTTCTTAATGATGATAAGCCGAGATTTTATTATACACTCATGATTCTCATTGTTTAGAATTGTTCTAATTAATGCATAAATACTTTAAAGCTGATTAGGAAATTTATTGTGCACTTGATTCTAGGAGGAAGTAATATCCAACATTCATGCATCTTAGAATTTTTGAATTTAGATTGTTTTTTTTAAAAAAAAATAAAATAAAAAATCGCTTGAGTTCATAAAAATTGTCCTGTATTTCTCAACTTATTTTTCGCATACCTTGCTCGGGACTAACAAGATGCTGATTGGGGGTTGTGTTGTGGGTCAAATATTGCATATCAGACCCAATTATTTCATGAATTTACAAGCATGATACCGTTTAATGGCCTGATTTAATTGTGTTTGTGACGCAGAGTGTATTCACGAGCATGGACTGAAAACGGATGCTTAAAGTGTGGATTTAACACTCTGATGATACCAAAGTATGGAATAGACTCCAGGGGACCAAGATCAACAGAATTACACGCCAGGGATCCGCGGAAATCGAGAAACTGAAGCTCAAGTGGCCCGAAAGACATCCAGAATGCAAGATCACAGGGTTCCCACCATCCGTTCAGCTCGAAACTTTATACATGGTCAGGGGCCCACAAATTAACCGTACATGACGAATTTCAACCTTCAGATCCCTCCAGAAGTGGCCCAACGGACAGATCAGCCCCTAAAATCTTGATTTGGGGCCCGCCTGATATCTGGATATACTCCAATTTTGGTCTCAACGCCTTAAACCACGTGTCAAAGCGGATGGACGGAGCAGATTTCTCACGATCATCACAGTGGAATACGCATGTGCAGCGCGTGTACATAAGGTACAGCTGCCCGCGCCGCAGCGGACGGTCAGCCCGGTCAAAAACGGGCTTACCCGTCTTCTTCTTCCGCATCAACAGCAGACGGACGCCGTCCGTCCGTTTTTCATTAGTGGAGCCCATCCATCATCCATTTGGGAGATCTGAACCATCCGTACTCTCCTCAGGGTGGGCATAACCTCATCCTAGCTGTCCTTATAGTCCCATGCACGCAAACACACGCAGATTTCATGAAAACGCAGGAATGGACGGTGGGAATGAAGATCGCATGGGCCACACCGAATCTAACATAAAACCAGCCGAATCTTACTGGTTTTTCGACGGAAATCTAATGGTCGGCGTGGATTTATCCATCACCGTCAATCTTGGACCCCCCTGCCATTGCAGCAGCGACAGTGGCGACCCTGTTTCGCAGCAGGACCGACGGTTGATCGTTGTGGGCCACCATCAGGGTTCATCAGTCGGATCTAGACCGTTCATAAGATGCCCATGCTCCCTACAAACAGTGCCTAGGTGACAGAATTTCAGATGGCAGAAGAGAACGATCTCCAATCGTCCAAACGGCAGACGGACGGTGAAATGGAACCATTCATGGCCACGGATAAGCTGATCCAAAAAATGGTCAGGTCCGACCTATTTTTGGTGACTAAGCTAATGGACGAGTTGGATTTCTTCTCTGATGCCGATCAGGTGCTCCACCAAGCATCAGCGCAAGAGTCCTGTTTGTAGCCTGTGCGCGGCCGAGAAAAAAACGACCGATCTTCTCCAGCTTCCGCAGCCTAGTACTGTAAGGACTCCACAGCAATTCCGGTGGGGGGGGCTTTTGGTCTTTAAAAGGGAGCTCGGTTGAAGGAGGGAGGGCCGTCTTTGGTTTGGGAAGAAAGGATTCAAGGAAGAGAAACGGAAGAAAAAGAGAAACAGAGGGCGTTTTCTACTGGACCGTGGGACAGTTTTGCTGGACCGTGGGACAGTTTTGGAGGAGGAGCAAGAGGGCAGGGCTTAGCTTTGAAGGAAGGAAGAAAAGGAAGAAAAGGAAGAAACGTGAAGGTGCGGGAGAGAGTACAGAGAGGTTAGCTGCTGGCAGCATCGCTTGGGCTGGACCTGGACCTGGTTTTTCTTGTCTCTTTCTTTTCTCCTTCTTCTGTTTTTGATATTTGAATTTAGCCCATTCATGTGTGGCTAAACCTCTTAGCTAGGGCTAAGAGGTGAAGCCTGTAGTGAGATGGGAGAGTCTACGTTGTGCCTTTAAATTTCATAAACTGAATTTGATTTAGTTAATTATCAAAGGAATATTTTTCTTAGTCTTTAATGGTCTGTTGTGACTGAAATTACAATGGGTTTGCAAATGGCTTTAAATATTTCTTTTCTCTTTTGATGTTTATGGCGTCAGGAGGCCCTGTTGTTCACCATCGTCTCCTGGGCATGGTTGGATGATTGTACCCTTCCTAACTCTCATGCATTATGGATTGGTTGGTAATTAGTTTAATCCTGTTGTTTGCTTTGTCTCCTGGGCATGGTTAGATGATGGAATCCATTCTAATTCATATACCTTTCATCTCTTGAAAACCAGATCAAGTAAGTTCAGTTTGAATTCCATAAACCTTGATGTAGGCATAAGATCTCCCTGATCTCTACAAGTGGATCCTCTGAATCCCTAGTTTCTTTCCTTTAAATTCCTTAAAGTTTTAGATAATTATTCCACAATTATTCCTTAAATTCTATTTGGTTTAGATCACATCTTAAATCTAGTTCTAGTTCTACTTGGTTTTAGATAACGTACAGGTATCAGTCCCTGTGGATTCGACCTCGGTCTTACCGAGTTTATTACTACATCACAACCCTATACTTGGGGAGTGAACACTTGCAAACTCCCCTACCACTAGACAGCCCCGGGTTTCCCCTTGTCGACCCATCAACATTTATCTTAGTTCAGCTATGTATGGGCCTAACCCATTTCATGATCTTTGAAGAGGATGGGATGGAGTGAGAGGCAACCTGCCCTTCATCTGGTCTAGATGCACTGCCAGATTGTCTGCGATGAAGTATTGGGGGTCGATCACTCAAAAGAGTCAGCCACCTACTCACATTAGCGATGATAGCAGGTGCTGAAGTGGCCCTATCGTCAAATCTAGCTGAATTCCTAGATTTCCAAATCTCCCACAGGATCAGACAATGAACCAACATGTGTAGAGTGGAAGCTATTCCATTTGATGGAGAAGCATTCCACCATTGATTCAACCTTGCCTCAATCGATTGGGCCCCCCTTATAAGAATATTTGAATATCCCTCCAAAATACTCCCAGGTGGACGACGCCAACACACTATGGATAAACAGGTAAAGAGGAATCTCACCGGAATGGCCTGAGGGCAAGATGGCCGAGCAGCAATCACACCTGGACGCCAATTGAATCCCACGGCTTTGGACAACCCCATCCACTAGGACAGCTTTCGACAAATTTCGCCAGACAAACAAGGATATTTTGGGAGGCAGCTTAGGATGCCAAACCCATCTAGCCCATTCTCTGCGAGGGCTGCTAGTCCTGCAAACCTTCCAGGCAAAACGAATCAAGAACTCTCCTGAAGAGGTGAAAGGTCAGATGCACTTATCAGGGCCCTCCGTAAGGTAAAAATTAACCTGCCTGAAAAATGAAGTTTACTGTTCGATGGCGAAGGAATTCGAAGGCCGAGCTCAGGGGAAGCAGGCCGCTCAACCCGAGGACTTGATTTACCTTTAGGTTCAGCAAGCCGATGGGGACTGGTTTGTCTGATAGCTGCAGCAGCGGGCCCAGACACGTCTTGATTTTTTGTCTCATACCCTGATATGAGCTGGCAAGATCGATGGATAGCATGATAAAACACAAACATTAAATCCGCCTGGAATTATATGCTCCTCATGGACATAGATTGCCTGTTAAAGGTTTCCTACACAGAGAAGCTAGATGGCCTTCCATAATGTCAGTGAGAAAAAAATGAAGGAAAAGCGGCGAACAAAATGCCTATCATTGAAACCTTCTTAGGTCTACCTTGCTGTTTATACACACACATACACACACACAAACAAACTATTTGTAAGGTCATTCTCACTTTGATGAACTGAAAACACAAAAAACTTAGCCTGATACAAAAATTTCATTGGCTGGTGTTCATTCAATCCCCACTTCTTCCTCTCATGTAACCACTTATATTTTGGATCCACCTCATTTCTTGTCACATCTTAAATGAGTTGACAATCCGGATGAACAATATGGATGATCAATGGGGTGAATTTTTCACAAATATCATGGAGGTCCCCACCTAGCTTCCCAATGTAGGAAAATCTTGTGAAAGCCATTTGCATACAATCTACCTCTAGTCACGGATTAGGTACTATCTCCTCTTCTACCTACCAAGAGACCGATGATCATTTTAAAGCATGAGCCCATTAAGGAGGCAGATTGAAGGCTCAAGTTGGTCACATGATGGAAAGCAGTACGTAAGACTTAAACAACTATCATTGAAAGCATTTTGGAGGCCACCAAAGTTTTAGATTAAGGTAATATTTATTTTTTCCCTTCATCCAAAACTACGTGATTTTATGAACAACCAAGTTAGATGGCATATAAACATCATAATAGGGCCTATGCAGGTTTCAACCTTGAGTAACATCGTCACCACAGCTTCTTATGGTGTGGTCCACTTGAGCCTTCGACTTGATCCCCTTTGGTGATCATGCCCTAAATTGATTCGTAAAAATGAAGGAATGGTGTGGATAAAACGCATACATTATGGTGAGTACCAGAACCCTGCCAGGACCGTCGGTCTCTAACTAGGTCCTGGTGGGGGAGGGGGTCGTACGTAACCTATCAGCATCCGACTATCGCCATGTCGTGCTGCAGGGATATTCCCAGAGACAGGCAATCAGGCGTCCCTTCTCTTGAGGTGTGGCCCACCAAATCAACTGTTATATTCTATATTTTTTCCACGCCTGTGCAGCTCCACGGATGCCGTCGTGGACCAAAACGAAAAACATGTGCGCATTCCATTCAGTGTATCTCAGCCCATGGTTTTAAAATGTCAGAATAAATTAAGAAGCCAAACACATTGAGTCTCGGAAATGCCCTCATTATTACTCAAAATCATTAAATTAGTTTTTTAAGTTTATCGATCTGACATCCCCCATTTTCCTCATTCAAACCACAGCTGTTGAGCTCAGAACTCAGTCCGATCAAGAATATCAACTGAGAAAGAAATCAAGGGGCCAAGTTGTTGGAATCTATGGATAACAGCTGGTCTGACTTATCATACAGTATGACCTGAGTGGACATCTGGACCTCGCCTATCCTAGATTAGGTAGGCTTGATGAGCAGATTGAATCTCCTACGTGGATTTCAAGCAACTCCCTTGTCCATTAAGTAACTGCTGTAAGAAGCTATTTGGAGTCCACCGTGATGTTTGTGAGAAATCCACTCCATTCGTCCCTTTTTTCAGCTAAAGTTAGGAAATAAGTCAAGGTAGATACAAAACATAAGTGGGCCCATGTTAAGAAATGAGCCTAAAAATGAGGCAGAAACAAAACTTAAGTGGGCTAATGATAGAAAAAAGTGTGCAACTACCGGTTCCACCATAATATTTATATGCCATCCAAAGCATTCATATGGTCATTCCTACTGCAATGAACTGAAAAAACAAGGATACTACTCTGATCCAAAATTTCAGTGGCCTCATAAATGTTTTAATGATGAGTGTTAAATCATTAATATTTCCTGTCATGCAGCTGAATTGAGTTTTGGATGGGTCTCCTAATGTCCAGCTGGCAAGAGGGATGGACACGTGAATTTTTCATAAATATTAGCTCTAACCGCACTAACTTTGGTGCGACTGGGTGTCGCTGTCAATCCATGTTCGCCGAATCTCATTAGCATACGCCACACGTGGAAATTGGCTACTTAAATAATTGTCTAAGCTTGCTAGAAATGGTTACGTCCAACTGATTGGATGATAAGTTTCAATCCACCCAGCCTATTGCGTTGAATATGTGATGTTTCTGCGACATCAGCCTGCCCAATTGGTGGGCCCCTTCTTGAAAATTACACAAAAATCAGCCCCATGGATGACATGCATATATAATTGATCAATGGTTATAAATTATTTTCTACCACCTGAGAGCTGATTTTTGATGAAGGTGATCTCGTGGTGAGACCAACCTATTGGGCAGGGTGGATGTCAGAGGAACATGATTGCTTGCAAGCTATTCATGGATTGTACAGTAATATATTGTCTAATGCAATTATAATATACTAAAACGAAAACTTAATCCACATTTGCGTGCGTAGGGGACATTCTCTTCCCTTCTTTGTATTTTTTATGTTTGTTTTAACGGCCGCATTAGATGAATTAATATTATTATTACACAAGGAATGCATGTTCGAAAATATCATGGTATTTTGGCCATCTAGTCCTTTAAACGATGAAAACTTATTGGATGACCTAAATTCACAACCGATGCTAATCACTTATAGTTGTCACATGTAATGGGCGAATATAAATGGAAACGCATCCATCAATGTAGAGCTTATATGTGTAGTGGATTTCAAATTCCTGAATAGGATCAAATGCAATTCCATCCCTCGTAATTTCAACTCCTCCTGTAATCTCCAAATGTTGGATGTAATCTGTACGGACCAATGGAATGTGACACCAACATGCATACACTATTAACACATGAGATTTGTGGGGCCCACTTTGACAGAGGAACAACGCAGGAAGACCACAGCCGATGCGGTTTCCTGTGAAAGCCTTTCGCGGGGAGTTCGTGTGCTGGGATGTTAGGTAGGGCCCACCATGATATTTGTAAGAAACTCACTTCATTCATCCATTTTGCTGGATCATTTCCAGACATAAAAATAAGGTGAATCCAAAACTTGAGTAGGTCATACAAGATGGAAAACTAGGGAAAGAGTTTCCCATCGTTGAAACCTTTCTTAGCTCCACCTTGATGTTTATAAGGTCATTCCCATTTAGATGAAGTAAAATCATAGAAACCTTAGGCTGATACAAAACTTTTGTGGCCGCATGTATGTTTCAACGGTGACCACTGTATCCCATCTATTTCCTCTGGTATGGCCCACTTGAGTGTTAATTGATCTGCTTCATTTTTTGTTGTGTATCCGAAAATAATCTCACAAAACGGATTAACGGAATAGATTTATCACAAACTCCCAGCTAAGCCCACCTAGCATCCCAGCGCAAGAACTTCCTGCCAAAGCCTTTAGCAGAAAACCCTCGTTCGACCACAGCCACAGCCAGCATAAGGAAACCCGCGTCCGACCACAGAATACTACGAAGAGGATTCTTATCATTAGTTTGTGTGTGGGGCCCACCTCAGTTGGGATGTAGTTGTTTTTTCTATACACGGTGAACGAAAAGTCCCTCACTTGATGGACGGACTGGATTGCACCCACCTATAACGTTAACCCCACAGGACTCGGACACACCACGCTACAAGCCTACAATTACGTCCAGCACAGGCACACGATATCTACTAATTTGGATAGCGATGAAGCACGCTGAGAATGGCAATATAGTCTTTTCGAAGGCGTTTCGTTTCAGCTTCCCTGCCTAACGGGAATCTTCTTTCCACTAATAAATCAAAAGTCAAAAACTACCTATTCTTCACAGGGGTATGATTGTCATTAAACAATTTCCAATTCCTACTAAAAAAGCAAAAGTCAAAAACTATCACCTCTTAGCAAGGGTATCCTTGTCATTAAACAATTTCCGCGTCGATCGTTTCTCTATTCTCTCTCATCTCTCAGTATAAATAAAACCCACCATCGACCATCCAAAATCATCACAACATCCGCCCTTCTTCCTTCAAAACGAGAGAGAGAGAGAGAGAGAGAGAGAGAGAGAGAGAGAGAGAGAGAGAGAGAGAGAGAGAGAGAGAGAGAGAGAATGGAAGGTCTGATACCATACGTTCTGCATGCGTTGAAGAAGCAGAAAGAGCAGGGGAACTATCGCAGGCTCTCGGAGGGTTCAAGCAGAGGCAGCCGTCACCCACTCATGGAGAGGGTGGCCTCCTTCGACGGCTCATCTCACCGTAGGACGAGGTCTGAGTTTCAGAAGCCTGCGTCTGACTTTAAGGAGTTGAGGAGGCGCCCTTCTCCCCACCTGAAAATCCAAGACTCCCGCTTTCAAATTCACAACTGATAGACAATTCAAAGGAATTATAATTTTTATTATTTTCTTTTTATTAATACATTGCAACTGTAAAAGAAATTAGATTTTTCTTTTATTTTCTTTTTTTTATTGTTATTTGGCAATGGAAATGTAAAAGTCTGGATGTTTGCAGAAATCTAAGATAGATTTTCTTTTCCGTTTTATAATTATTTTTCTTTTACTTTTGAGGGTCCCAAGATGATGAATGGATCAGATCTTGCAAATAATTTTCTTGTCAGAACTGTTTGTCAGCAAGGATCTCAGCTATTGATCATCACCCATCTGTAGAGCTGGGCACCGGTCCTGTTCGGATCCGATTAGGTTCAACTCGACCAGATCCGAAATTCCACATGCTTGACCCGAATCCGATCTGATCCGTGCCCGGATCTGGGCCACATGATTCGGACAGATCCGATGCGGGGTTTCTGTGACTCGAACAGTGTCCGACTCGGTTAGGAAAACCGAGTCTGATCCGGTTGGGTAGAATTCGAATATATAAATTTAATTAAATTGTTTCATGTGGTGTGGTCTACTTTAACCTTTAATGTACTTGCTTTTTGTACTCAGTGGCTAAAATAATATGTAAAAATTGATGAACGGCTTACATAAAATATACACATCAATGTGGGCCTCACATGGCTATGAAAAAACTTTCAATCAACCGTGTCTAGCGTTTTTATTGAATCGAGTTAACGTGCAGTGCACGAAATCAAACAACTTGCCTTTAACGCAAGCAGAGCTCTAAGGGGGATTTTTTAATCCAAGTGAGCAAGGCCTATAGATCTAATCATAGGGTATGTGGTATATCAAAACCGTTCATCTATTTTCCAAGCTTGTCTTAAGGCTTGAGACGAAAAATAAGATGGATCTAACTATCAAGTGGACCACAGGAATGGTTTAACAGTGAAAATCATTCTATGCTGCTATTTGTGGTGTGGGCCACATGATGTTTGGATATTATATATTTTTAGAATAATACTCTATAATTATCTCTAAAAGTATATGAACGGTGTAGATATGCTAAATACAACACTGTGGGGGCCATACCTTTGATCTCCTTTGAATCGTCCGTACAGCACGGAGCTCGAGGAGCACTTGCAGCTCGAGAGGGCAGACGTAGTACAGCTTTACTATGTACTGGAAGTCTGGAAATGGACTGGGTACTCCCCTTGCCACCGAACATCCGTGCTCAGTGGGCCCCACCATGATGTATGTGTTTCATCCATGCCCTCCATCTATTTTTATAGATCATTTTAAGTCATTAGAAAAAAAATAAAGTATATTGAAATCTCAAGTGGACCACATTATAGAAAACAGTGTTAAATGAATTTTGACCATTAAAAACGTTATGTAGGCCATAAAAGTTTTCATGCATTGTGGGTCCCAGTGGCATTCATGCATTGTATCCACCCCGTCCATCTCTTTTGAAACATAATTTTAGGGCATTATCCCAAAAATGGAGTATATCCAAACCTCAAATGGACCACACCACCGGAAGCAGTGTGAATTGAACATCTACCATTGAAAAATTCTTGGTGACAACATAGGGTTTAGATCAAGCTGATATTTGTGTTTTCCCTTCATCCATGTCTTTCTGATCTTATGAACAAGTTGGATGACAAATAAACATAATTAAGGGCCTTAGAAAATTTTCAACGGTTGAAATCAATACTTCCACCTCTTCCCGTGGTATGGTCCACTTGAGCTTTGTATATGCATCAATTTCGGGTTGAACCATAAAATGATCTGGCAAAACGAATGGACGGCGTGGATGAACTACATGCATTCATGGTGGGCCCAACTGAGTTTACTCAGTGCGATGAGAGCGTAGTAACTCAGTGCGCTCCAAGAAGTACCACCTAATATAGGTTGTATAGCTCACCTAGCTATAGGTACCTGCTCTAGGTACGTGTCGCTCGAAGACGAACACTGACGCCCCTTGAGCTCCAAGTTGTACGAACGGTCCAAAGGAGATCAAAGTTACATGGCCCCACAGTGATGTATTTATCATATCTATACCGTTCATCTAGTTTTAGAGATCATTTTAGAGCATTATCCGAAAAAATGAATCAGATCCAAAGATCATCTAGACCACACCATAAATTACAGCGGTGGACCACACATAAATTGCAGCAGAGATGATGATTTTCACTGTTAAGCAATTTGTAGGGCCACCATAATGTTTATTTTCCATCCAATCTGATCCGTTCTTAAGGTCACAAGGACCTGAATGAAGTGGAAAAACAAATTTCATGTTAATCCAAAACTTCTGTGAACCCAAAAAGGGTTTCAATGGTAGACGTTCAATACCCCGCTGCTTTCCGTGGTGTGGTCCACTTAATGGTTAGATCTGTTTTATTTTTGTCCCAACCCTTAATATGATATGGCGAAATAGATGGACGGTTTGGATATAACACATATCTCATGATTAGAGCCACAGAACTTGCTAATATTACACTAGCCAATCCGCTTCCATCTATGAGTCTGGCTGCCAAGACGACGCCTGTAAACGCGGTATGCTGACCTTCTTCCATCCTACCAGTCTCTTCCTCTTTCTCTCTTCAGTCCACCGCTATCCAACATATCTTGGTGTATATTTCTCTTACAGAGAAGTCTCCAAAATCTAACGGCAGAAAGAGGTATTTGATCTACCGCATTTCTAACTAATCTTCTACTCACCTTCATCTTTAACAGAAAGGGGGAGACAGGTATAAAGAGAGAGAGACAGATATAAAGAGAGATAGAGAGAGAGAGAGTTGGGGGCTAAAGTGTATGTTGGGCGAGTTTTTTTTGGCGCCAAACGAAAAGCCAAAATACAAGGATATTTTTTAAAATAAAGGGATATTTACATCCCGGGTCGGGTCGGGTCGGGTTGGGTCGGGTCGGACCCTTTCGGTCCGGATTTTCGGATCTGTTCTCTCCGGATACACCACTATACGAACTACTATACGAACCTGATCCGAAAAACGATCGGATCTGGATAGACAGACTCGATCAGGCCGATCTAGACCGTCGGTTCTGTTCGGAACGGTACCGAGTCGGGTTGGATCGGGTCGGATCCACCGGATCGGGTCCAACATGCCCACCTCTACCCATCTGCAAAGGATCACCATCTCTTTCAATCTTAGAAACCAATCATCCGTTGCAGCACCCCTAATCCGCTGGACCCACCGTCTATATCACCGGTCTGATGCCTCTGCTATATCTGTCATTGCATCTCAGTGGGCCCAATCTGCCCAGATCAGTGATAAAGAGCTCCTTCATTAGATAAATGGAAGCGGATTGCGTACTACCCCTGCCAGGACGTACTCGGTCCTGGCTGGAGCTCTGCAGGGCCCAGCTTGATGCATGTGTTTTATCCACACTGTCCACCCGTTTTAACAGATCATTTTAATATTCAAACCTAAAAATGATGCAGATCTAAGGCTCAAGTGGGCCACACCAGAGGAAGAAGTGGTGATAATGATGCCACCATTGAAACCTTCATAGGACCATACGACCCAAGTTGATGTTTATTTGCCATCCAACGTGTTCATAAGTTCACGTAGACTTAAATGAAGGGCAAAAATAAATATCCGCTTGACCAGAAACTTCCATGACTTTCAAGAAGTTTTCAACGGTAGGCATGATCCGCCGTGTTTTTTGGATTATACCATAAAATGGTACGATAAAACAGATGGACAGCATGGATAAAACAGCCGGCTCTACGGAGCTGCTGCCAGGACCAAGTCCTTCCTGACAGGGCGCATCCTACATAAACAGGATTAGCCACAGTTAAATAAAAATTTTGATTTGTGGCCAATAAATAATGGAAACCCAAAAGAAGCCCAGCTCAGATCATCATATGTGCCATTGCTGCGAAATGCGTTTCCATAATATCCTGTCAACGTCAGGGCTCACGGTGATGGATGTGCTTATGCCGTGGCATTGAGGGGTCCAGGACATGCTGTTCTCCTTTTCCCACTCTTTCTCTCTGAGGGAGCGGATGAGGTGAGACCTGTGACTCACATGATACAGACTATGCAGCCCTTAGGGTGGGGCGCACATTGATGTATGCATTGCTGTTCAGCCGTTTTTCCATATCATTTTAAGATATTATTCAAAAAAGTGAAGCAGATCTAATTAACATGTGGATCATATCATATGAGAAATAGTAATGATTGGCCATTAATGAGCCACAAAAGTTATGAATCAAGCTGATATTTGTTTTCTACCTTCATCCAGGCGGCTTATGTGACGTTACCGATTGGATGGTAAATAAACACTATGAAAACATTAAAGTTCTCCCAAAGAAGTTTTTAATTGCTAAGCATTCAATCACCACTTTTTTCAAAACTATGGTCCACCTGATTATGGGATCTGCTTCATTTTTGGCATGATGCCCAAAAATGATATGGAAAAGTGGATGGATGGTTTGGACACAAAATAAATACATCAAAGTGGGTGGACAAAGAATAAATGTATCAAAGTGGGCCCCATGGTAGGGGAGGCATTGTCTGATCCTTTTGTCCATCTCTTTATGCGTATATGGCCACGTACAACCATGTGTAGTGCAGCCTACTTCCTCTGGGCTTTGTGATATGTGTTCTCATGTGGTTTAAATAAAGTATGGGGCATAATTAGATAAAAACATTGTACTAATTTATCTCGTGGAGTATTTCTTAATATTGGATTCCTTGTACAAATGGGAGAGAGGTATGCCGTATATTTTTGTTTTTCTTATTTATAGTGAAGAAGAAAGCTTTATGTTATTGTTACATTGAGTAGGCATATTGCCGAACCACATAAATCATTGTGCCTCTTGTCTCTTTCTTTGATTTGGTTCTTCTTTTCTTATTTTTTGTCTTCACCTATACTCATCACGTGCATACATTTTCTCGCAACAATTGGTAATTTCAGAGCAAAGGTTAAGAAGCTGTTTAGCAAGATCAGTGTTGGCATTTGTTTTGCAATTATGCTTCAAATAGATTTATCGAATTCTACCATATTCAAAGTGCCGAAGTTCAATGGATCCAATTACACATTGTAAAAATTGAAGATGAACGGATTGTTGGTGAATAAAGGATTCACAATTGCAATTTAAGGAAAAGGAAAAAACTATGGAGATGAAAGACGAAATATTTGAAGAGAAAAATCGATTAGCCATGACGAACTTTCTTTCTGCACTGGATAATTCGGTTTTATTCAACATGTCCAATCAAACCACTGTAAAAGGTTTGCAGGACAAATTGCGAAACCTATATGAAGGAAATCGATATCGATGTTAAGCAAGATATTTCTCCAACATCAACGGTACAATTTGAAAATGAATGAATGGTCCTCTTTGCAAAAATACTTTAATGGGTTTAACACCCTCATTAGTAAATTGGTGACGGTTGATGTGAAAATTAACGATTAAAAAAAATGTCGCACTTTTGCTCTGTTTGATGCCAGATTTGTATAATGGTTTGATTATGAATCTCAGTAATGGTCTAAATTTCACTATGAGATCAACCATGTCCACATTACTTATTAAAGAGTCTTCTAAAAAATACATGAAGAATTTACTAGTGATGCTATGATAGTTAGAGGAAGATCTATTGAGAAAGGAACCACTGGGAGAGATCAAACAAGATCCAAATCAAAATGGCACAAAACAGGTAAGTGTTGAAATTGTGAAAGAATAACCACTTGCATAAAAATTATAAGCTCGAAAAAATAAATAAAAAAATTATAAACTTTATTCACATAATTATCAAGCATCAGATTTAAAGGGTTTCTAAGAAAATCTAGTTGATATAGATAATTCATATGAGGATGGGAAAGTGTTGTCAGTAGTGATTTCACAGGAGAATTTAAATCATCAATGTATCTTAGATTTGGGTGTTTCACTTCATATGACTCCACAAAGAGATTTCTTTTACACATATTAGTCATATGATGGCATCACGGTTTACATAAGTGATGATATCACATGTAAAATTATGGGTATTGAATATGTTAGAATTATTATGTTTGATAGTATCACACATACAGTTTCTAGTGTACGACATGTATTGAAACTGCAAAAGAGTCTTCTGTCATTAGAAAAATTTATTGAATATGGCTATAAATTTTCTGGTGAAAAGAGTCCATTAAAAATTATAGAGGAAACGTGAAAGGAGATTTAATGGGCGATTTATATTATTTTATTGAAGATATTGTGGTTGGAAATATTATTATTGTTAATGCCGCAATAAACTCTGCTACAATCTGGCACAGGTGGTTGGGCCACGTGAGCAAGGGCTAAAGGTACTTTTTAATCAAAATGTATTTCCTGATTTAAAGTCTATTAATGTAGATTTTTGTGAGGGTTGTCTATTTGAAAAGCTCCATAGAAATCATTTTTCATCATCCACTATCAAAAGTAATAATGTTTTAAACTTAATTCGTTATAATATTTAGGAGGCTTTAGTCGAATCCTTGGAATGTTCGATATACTTTGTTTCCTTTACTGATAATTTCTCTAGAAAAGTATAGGTTTACATGTTGAAAAGGAAAAGTGATAATTTTACTTATTTTACTAAGTTTAAAGCATTTGTTGAAAATCAAAAGGAAAAGAAAATTAAGTGTCTAAGAATTGATAATAGAAAAAAAATACACTTCAAAAAAATTTAAATATTTTTGTAGTGAGTATGGCATTGAGAAATATTACACAATCCCTAGTACTCCACAACAAAATGGAGTTGTGGAACATATAAACCATATGCTTATGAATCGTGATATGAGCATGCTAAGTTCGACTAGGCTCAAGCAGTATTTTCGGGAGGAAGCCATTAATGCGGCTTGTTACTTGATAAATCGTTCTCTTATAACTACACTTAATTCCAAGATCCCTACAGAGATATGGTCTGAAAAACCTATTAATTATTCATTCTTTCGTAATTTTAATTATAACATTTATATATAGATTCCCAAAGAGTACATGATTAAGATGGATGCAAGGTCTAAAATGTTTATTTTTCTTAGCTATGCATATAAAACAAGGGGTACAGATTATGAGACCCTACTGCTCACAAGTTAATGATTAGCCGAGCTGTGGTTTTTAATGATGATTCATTGCAGAAAGACATAATTATCGAGCTCAAAGTCATGAGAGAGAATTAAATTAAAATCTCTAAACGACATTCATAATCAGCCTGCTAATCCAGAAGATCAAAAAGTTAATCTTATCATTAAAGATTAAAAGTTGATGAAGAACATACAGATGAAATATCAGGTTTACATTTTGTTTGTATTAGTCATCATCTAGTTGGACATTTAGACATGTTTGTGATGCTGATTTGGACTTTATACCTCAATTGTAGTATATCCTAATGTATGTGTGATTTGTCTTGCTTACATTAGGGGTGCACATGGAACCAGTGGAACTAGTAAACCGAACTAGAACCAGTCCTGTTCTAAAGTGCACCGGTTCTAGTTCCGGTTCCAAAAATCAAAGAACAGATTAGTTCAGTTCGATTCTCAGTTCGAGGGTATGTAGAACCGAACTGAACCGTGAACCAATCTGTAGAACCAAACCGTGGAACCAAACCAGGAACTAGACCATATATTTCAAAAAGAAAAAAAAAACCTTAGTCCCTAACTATTCATTCCCTTCAGTCTTCACACTGCCCCTGCTATAGTGTTGCAGCTCTCTCTCTCTCTCTCTCTCTCTCTCTCTCTCTCACACACACACACACACACACACACCAGGCAGCCACCTTCCGCCCACCGTTTGCCCACCGGCCACCACCTAATGTTCCTCTCTCTTTCACTCGCTGACTGGTTCTCTCTCACTCACTCACTCACACACACACACACACAAAACCACCTTCTGCCCACTGCCCATCGCCTGACGCTCCTCTCTCTCTCTCTCTGTCTCTCTCTGTCTCTCTCTCTCTCTCTTAGAACCATAGAACCGATCCAGAACTGAACCGATTTTAACGGTCTGATTTTGGTTCTGTTCGAGGGTGCTAACAATCTGGTTCCAATTGCAATTTTCCTGGAATTGTTCAGAACGGTTTGGTTCTGGTTTCACCCCAAAACCCAACCGAACCGACCTATGTGCATCCATAGCTTACATTTTGATGACTATTAGATGAATGTTAAAATGACTATGTGAAATATTGGAAAGTACACTTGTGTTTGTCTTTTTCCTTAAGTTAATACTCAAGATTTTTAAGCCAAAGTCCCATACTCGAGTTATGAAATTTGGAGTGTTCCATATGTCTAACCTAAAACTAACTAAAAATAGTAAGTTTTTCGTCATGCAATTTTGAATTGAAATGAATTATTTTCTCTAGAAATGGAGTGACGCGTCCCGCTTATGGGGGTTGGTTCACCCCGTATGGCCTGTTCCAACCAAAATTCATAGGTCGTGAATCCCATAACAATACAAAATCAAAAGTTATGGCCGATTTATAATCCGCACTTTGAACTGCAATCTCTCCCTATCCAAAATGAATTTCTTCAATTTGGATGTGCTTAGGACTCAGTTATGTCATACCGCATGTAGGATTGAGCCCGAACATGACAGATTACGTCCGTTTCCATTCGGGCTCCTTTCAGTCCATCTATGCCAAGAATAGGTCTACAGCCCACTCTACATCATTGGATCACTAAGCGACCGTCATAAGGTCACACAGTCAAAAATGAAAGAAAAAACACATTAGCTTGATCCAAAACAACTGTGGCCTCGAAAAGTTTTTTTAACAATGGCTGCTAAAGTCGCATTGTTTCTGTGGTGATGGCCCACTTGAGCTTTGAATCTGCTTGATAAAACACAAACATTTGCCCCAATGACACAATGACGAGTTCCTGACCTGAGAAGCTAGGTGTAGCTAGCCCTCTGTTATGTTTATGAGAAATCTACACAGTCTATCCATTTTTCCAGCTCATTAATTTTAGGACATGAGCCATAAAATGAGGCGGATCCAAAACTCAATTAGGCCACACCAGAGGAAAAGGTGGAGAAAGTAATGGCTACCATTGAAACCTTCCTAGGGTCTACCTTGCTATTTATATCTCATCCAAACTGTTTATAAGGTTAGTCCCACTGTGATGAATTGAATACACAAAAATCCCCACTATTTTCTCTTGTGTGGCCCACAAATTTTGGATCCACCTCTTCCTTTTTTTTTTCTTTTTCTTTTTCCATGGCATCTCCTTTAATGAGCTGGGAAAACGGACGGGCATAGTGAATTTCTCACAAACACAACCGAAGGCCCCACCTAGCTTCCCAATGCGGTGATTTCATGGCTTTTGCAGGCTGATTGGTACTACCTCCACCTGGACCTATCTAGAGATGGACAATCCTAGTAGGAACTTTGTGAGGCCCTATATTGTATTGTTAGAAAAATAAGTATATCTTATACACAACGGAGGATAGAAGAAAAAGATAACGAGACGATCAGATCTATCGAGTTCAAGGTTCGACTTGAATAGTCAATTTCTCAAGACAGATTTGTTGCCCCTTTTTTCAAAAGTTCCAGCAAGTGCAAACGAAGGAAATCTATAAATTGTCTTCAGGATACAATGAACTTTCAATCCGAATTTCAACACGAAAATTTGCACATTTAAGTGTTGAACAAATCTCTAGTTTTGACACTGATATGTCTTAAAAAAATTTGAATAAACAAAAGCAAGAGATCATATTCGAGAGAACTTCACAATGGATGATATATCTGAAAATGGAGAAAATGTAGTAATTTTTTTTGATTATCATAACCAGGATTTATAACAATTGAATGGTCATGGAGTTCTTCCTGAAGAGATACCAATGTGCCTCTTCAAGGCATCCACACTCATTCACAGCAAACAATATTCTTCCATGAAAGGACATGACCCTTTGTCCTATGGAAGTTATTTCTGTTCCTTTTAAACAGAAAAAGTCATCCAACAGTATAATACTGTTTCCACATGAGCGACACGTGGCATAGGTGCCACATGTACAATCATGTCACGATTACTCTCAATCAACACAAAGGTAATAAAACATCAGGGTAGACCCTAGTTCAATTCCAGTTACACCATAGCCCAAAAAGTTTGAACCATGTGCCAAAAAAAAGAAGGCTCTTTTGCTCCTTGTGACACATGCAAAGTGCTAAATGCGCCTAATAAAGTGCCCAAGTAGCCCACAAAGTTTCAACCATGAGCACCTATCTCCACAGCTTCCAATGAAGCGGTCCACTTGAGCCTTGGACTTCTTTTTTTTACACACGCGCACACACCACCACACACTCACGCCGTAGTGGGATTTCACCACCTATGGTATTTTACCACCGATGGATACTCGAAACCCTTGACCAGGTGTTGAAACCCCGGAGAGTCTACCACCCGAGCAAGAGTAAGGATCCTTGGACTTGCTTCTCTCACAGAGCCCCTGATAGGACTGTCCGTCTCTGACTGAGTCCTGGTGGAGGTCGTACCCAATCCGCGTCCGAGTATTGTCATGCTTGGCTGCAGTATATTCTCCGGGAACCAGGCAATCAGGCGTCCCTTCTTTTGAGGTGTGACCCACCAAATCAACTGCATATTCTTTCTTCCACGTCCGCGGATGTCAGCGGGCATTTTATTTAGTGGAGCACAGCCCACAGTTTTAAAATGTCAAAACAAAATAGTCAAACAACAGCTGTGGAGGACAGAACTCATCCGATCCGAAACTCAGATGGGCAACAGCACAGGAAATCATATTAACAAGGATAGCCCACCGATGATTATCTTAAGGGCCCGTAGTGTTGTGTATATTTAATCGAGGCCGTTTGAACCTTTCATCCAGTCAAGATTAAAAGATAGGCCAAGACTCAGGCAGTTTTACAACTCATGTGGGGCCCTCGAAATTCAGGGGTTGGTGTTTCCTCCCAGCTCATTTCCTTCGTTGTAGCCTACCACCGTAGTTTTGAATCCAGGCTGAGTTTTGGGTTGTAGGGATTTTCTGAGATGACCCATCTGATAGATGAGTTAGATAGTGCAAATACATCACTGGCCCCACATTTACCCAGCGGCACACCTCTTCCTTCCAACTTGCCACTCGCACAGGACATTTCTACCAGAAAACTGTAGGCCCCATCATGAAAATGAGCTGGGAAAGAAATCAGGCGGGCCACACTGTTTGGAATCCATGGATAACAGCGAGTCTGACTTAACATACAGCTATTGCTAGCAACCCCATCACACTGTTCATGCAGTCAGAAGTTATGTGGGTCCATGTTTATATGCCATCCAAACTTTTCCTATGGTCATTCCAATTAGAATGAACTAAAAAAAATAAAAATATTAGTATGATCCAAAACTTCTGTAGCCTCGCAAGTATTTTAAGGATGGACAACGTTCAATCCTCACTGTTTCCTGTCCTTACGCGGATTTAGTTTTGGATCTTAATTAGTTTTAACCCATGTCCAGCTGGAAAAATGGGAAATGGATCGGCTACTCACCCTGCCACTAGCCAATGGCTAGTGGTCAGTGCTCTGTGGGCCCTTCCGTGATGTGTGTATCATCCATGCTGTCCACCCATTCTTTCAGATCATTTTATGCTATGATCCCAAAAATGAGGTTGATCCAAATCTCAAGTGGACCGCACATTATTGATTGAACGCCCACCATTAAAAACTTATTGGTGGCCACAAAAGTTTTGGATCAAGCTGATATATTTTTTCTCCCTTCATCCAAGTCTGTATGACCTAATTAATCAACAGGTTAGATGTCAAATAACCATTAATGTAGGCCTTAGGAGGTTTTTAATGGTGGACATTCAGTCACAACTGTTTTCCCATGGTGCAGTCTACCTGATATTTAGATCTACCTCATTTTTGGAATCAAGCCCTAAAATTATATAGACGGCATGGATGAAAAACATACATCATGGTGGGTCCACATAGCACCGATAACTAGCCACCTGGCTGGTGGCAGCCTCACTAGCCAAACCGCGTCCGGAATGGAAAAATCATGCAAGGCCCACTTAACTTTTGACCGCACTAACTTGTTGTGACTAGGTGTGGCGGGTAATCCGTGTTAGCCGAATCTCATGCGCTTACGCCACACGTGGAAATTGACTGCTTAGATGACCATCCAGCGTTACTAGAAATAGAGCTGGGCATCGGTCCGGATCGGATCGAATTGAGTTCAACTCGATCCGATCCAAAATGTCAATGGTTTGACTCGAACTCGATTCGATCCGGAACCAAATCCAGGTCACCTGACCCGAACCGAGTCCGACTCGGTCAGAGAAACCGAGTCGGATCGAGTTGGGTACGATTCGGATCGTATGAATTTAATTCAACTATATTATTTGATGTGGTCCACTTCAACCTTTAATATATGCCTTTTTTCGCTCAAGACCTAAAATGATATGTCAAAATGGATAAACAACTTAGATAAAACATATACATCAAGGTGGGCCCCACACGGCTCTGAAAGAGCTCTCCATATACGTATTCATACTTTTACTGGACGTTAACTTGACGTGCACGGCAAGAAATTGTGACTTGCTTTTCACGCAAACACACCTTACACAGTTTTGATATTATATCGACATTAGCGAGTTGTGTGGGTCTAATCATGGGGTTTGTGTTATATCCAAACGTCCATCCATTTGGAGAGCTCGTATTAAGGCTTGAGACGAAAAATAAGATAGATCTAACCATCAAGTGGACCACACGAAATGTTTAACGGCGAAAATCATTCTCTACTGCTATTTGTGGTATGGTCGAGATGATCTTTGGATATTATTCATTTTTTGGATAATGTCCTATAATGATCTCTTAAAATATATAAACGGTGTAGATATAATAAATACATCACTGTGGGGCCCATATAACTTTGATCTCCTTTGAACCGTTTGTATAACTCGGAGCTCGAGGAACGCCCGGAGCTCGAGGAGCGCAGACGCCGTATGGGCTACTCGCCTACTCCCCCTGCCACCAAGAAATGGCCCATGGTCGGTGCTCTGTGGGCCCCACCATGATGTATGTGTTTCATCTATGCCCTCCGTCTATTTTTATAGATCATTTTATGTTATGAGAAAAAAAATAAGGTATATAGAAATCTCAAGTGGACCACATGGTAGGAAACAGTGTTGAATGAACGTTGACCATGAAAAACGTTTTGGAGGCCATAAAAGTTTTTGATCAAGCTAGTATTTATTATTTCCTTTCATCTGGGTCCTTATGACCTAATCGACAGATTAGATGTCAAATAAATGGTACGGTGGACCTTAGGAGGATTATAATGGTGGATATCCAATCATTATTGTTTTCCTGTGGTGTGGTCCACCTGAGATTTATATCACTATCATTTTTTTTTACATGAAGCCCTAAAATGATATGTAAAATGGATGAACGGAATGGATGAAACACATACATGATGATGGGGCCAGATCGGGTCAGGTCGGATCAAATCGGATCGGTCTGAGTAGGTATAGATCCGAACCCGACCCGAAAATCTTTTGGACCTGAATTGCTCTACTCTATCCGCACAAATCCAGGCCATCGGATCGGGTCGAATCCACCAGATCGGGTCAAGATTGCCCAGCTCTAAATAGAAATAACGCTCCCGTCCAACAGATGGATGATGAATTTCTATCCACCCAGTGGATAGCTTTCAAGAATTTGTTGGCCCCTCCCTCGGGTCACACAAAAATCAGCCTCATGCTAATGGCACTTGTATATATTATTAATCAGCGGTTATGAATTATTTTCTAAGATGTGGCCCCACCTGATAGGTGGATGGGGCTGATTTTTGCTCATGGTGATCTCACGGTGATTCTAACCTATTGGACAGGGTGGATGTCACAAGAACATTATGACTTGGAAGCTATTCATTGATTGGGCCATTGGATGTGAGAAATATTCATAATTTACTAAAATGAAAACTTATTCCCACTTGTGCGTACTAACGTACGTAACATTCTCTTCTCTCCTCCGCTGCGGTTGATTTTTCTTCTGTTTTTTTATTTTTTTGGTTTCTCACATTTGCCAATGGATCGACTAGGCAAACGTCTATTTGTGCAATAAGTCATTTGACCAGGACTCCCATGGGGTTTATCACGATGTATCTGTTTATCCATCTTGTTCTAAGTAATGAGATCTGTAGGGGGCATTTAGTTTTTTGCGTTTAATCCACTCCGTCCATCAGTAAACCCCTTTCTATCAGGCAATGGGGTAAAATATCTGACAGAAAAACAATACAGGTGGGCCACGGCGTATAGAATAATACGATGAGGATTCTGACCATAAGTTTGTGTGTGGGGCCACCTCAACTGGGATGTAATTATTTTACCATACACGGTGAACGCAAAGTTCCTCACTTGATGGACGGACTGGATTGCACGCACACGGACCGTCAGGCAACAGTAACACAAGGGAATGGATGCGATGAAGCTTCATGCGAAGGTTAATATAGTCTTTTCGGTGGCGTTTCATTTCAACTTCCCAGCCAAACAGGAATCTTCTTTCCAGTCAAAAAGCAAAATTCAAAAACCACCTCCTCTTCGCAAGGGTATTATTGTCATTAAACAATTTCCTAGTCGTTTCTCTATTCTATCTCATCTCACAGTATAAATAAAACCCACCATCGACTATCCAAAATCATCAAAACATATACCTTTTTTCGTTCAAAACCAGAGAGAGAGAAATGGAAGGTCTGATACCGTACGTTATGCATGCGTTGAAGAAGCAGAAAGAGCAGGGCCTCTATCGCAGCCTCTCCGAGGGTTCGAGCAGAGGCAGCCGTCACCCACTCATGGAGAGAGTGGCTTCCTTCGATGGCTCATCTCACCGTAAGACGAGGTCTGATTTTCAGACACCAGCGTCTAACCTTATGGAGTTGAGGAGCCGCCCTTCTTCCCAACTCAAAATCAAAGACTCCCGCTCTCAGATTCACAACAGATAGACAATTCAAAGGATTAATAATAATTGTTATTATTTAATTTTATTAATACATTGCAAATGTAAAAGAAATTGTATTTCTCTTTTCTTTTCTTTTATTGTTGTTTATTCTTTTGTTTGGCAATGGAAATGTAAAAGTGTGGGTATTTGCCGAAATTTAAGACAGATTTTCTTTTCTTTATTTATTTTTCCATTGAGGATCTCAATCTGATGAATGGATAAGATCTTGCAAATAAATTCCTTCCCAGATCTGTTTGTCAGCAAGGATCTCAGATATTTATCATCACCGATCTGCAAAGGATCAGCATCTGCCATCTCTGCTATTGCATCTCAGTGGGCCCAATCTGCCCAGATCAGTGATAGAGGGACGCGGATTTCCTGCGGTGGAAACCTGTGTGGGGCCCACCATGATGTTTTTGAAAAATCTATCCCGTCCATCCGTTTTGTGAGCTCATTTTAGGACTTGATACCAAAAGTGAATAGGATCCAAGAATCAAGTGGGCCGCACTAAAGGAAAAGGTGGGTAGGGAAATTCCTACCGTTGAAACCTCCTTAGGGTTGGCAGTGATGTTTACATGTCATCCATACCGTTCATAACGTCATTCCCACTAGGATGAACTGAAAACACAAATATTAGACTGATTCAAAACTTCCATGGCCCCACGAATATTTCAACCGTGGACGTTCAATCCTCACGTGTTCTATCCACCTGAGTGTTGGATCCAGCTCATTTTTGGGGCCATATATGTGTTTTATCCACACCGTCCATCCGTTTTAACAGATCGCTTTAAGGCTTGAGCATAGAAGGAAGGCAAATACAAATCTCAAGTGGGCCACACCGTTTGATGCATTTGTAATAAAGACACCAGCGTTGAAACTTTCATAGGACCTACGGTGATATTTATTTGCCATCCAACGTGTTAATAACGTCACGTAGACCTAGATGAAGGCAAAACACAAATATCAACTTGATCAGAAACTTCTGTGGCCTATAAGAAGCTTTCAAAGGTTGGCATTCCATCCCCTCCGTTTGCTTTGGTGTGCTTCACTTAAGCGTTATATCTGCCTCATTTTTTATTTCCTACTCTAAAATGATCCGGCAAAATGAATGGACAGCATGGTAAAACACATATATTAAGGCAGGCTCCACAGAACTCCTGCTGGCAGGGATAGGGCCCACATGATGTTTGGTTGACACATAATATGTTCCTAAGGTCACATAATGAAACAAACAACACGATGATAGGCCAGAACTTCCACCAAAGAGTTTTCAATGATAGGCCATCAATGGCTAATATTTCCTGCGTATAGTTCATTTGAGTTTTGGATATGCTTTAATTTTAGGCTCATACTCAAACTTGAGTTGCCAAAATTGATAGAAAGTACAAATAAAACAAATAAATGCCTTTTCGTAGGGGTAGTGGTCCACCACCCAATCCCCTCCGCCCCGCGTGGGGTAGGTCTCAACGTGGGTTTTGAACTGTTTTGGGCCGGGCCTATTTAAAATTTTGATTTTTCAAGCTCGTCTCTTGCCCATTGACACCCCTATTGCCTCGTAACCCTCCTTGGTGACGAGATTCTATGAGGCCCACAGCGATGTGTGTTTTATCTATGCCATTCAATCATTTTGCCAGCTAATTTTAAGGTATGAGCCCAAAAATGGAGCCAAATCCAAAACTCCACAGGAAATGGTGAGGATAATCATGCCACCAGTCCCCGTGATGTTTATTTCCCTAATGCAACTTAGCTGCGAGTAGAACAGGCAATGTTGGTGGGACTCTGACTTTAGGACCTACATGGATGCATGCATTGTATATTTATGCTGTCCATTTGTTTTTCCAGCTTATTTTAAGGCATGGTCTCCGCTGACTTTAGGGCTTACCTGGATGTATGCATTGTATATTTATGCTGTCCATTTGTTTTTCCAACTTATTTTAAGGCATGGTCTCAAAAATGAACAAGATATAAATTTTAAGTGGATCACACCACATGAAACAGTGGATATTGACTATTAAAAACCTCTTACGCTCACAAAAGTTTTAGATCAAGTTTATATTAATTTCTTTTTTTTCCTTTCGTCCATAGACATCGTGGTGGATGGTCCATGATGGCGTGGACCCTGGGAAGTTTTTAATGGTGGGCATTCAATGAAAGTTGCTTCCTTTGTGTGTGGTCCACCTTAAATTTGTACCACTTCATTTTTGGGACCATGCCCTAAAACAAGCTAGAAAAATAGATCAACAGCGTGGATATACAATGCATACATCAAGGTGGGCCATATAATCAGCGTCCCACACATATCTCTGGTTATAGGGTTCGCAGCCAAGCTGCACTCTTATTTGCCATCCAACATGTTCATGAGGTTACATAGGCTGGATGAAGGGAAAATATATATATTAGCCGGAACAAAACTTCTATGGCCTCTAGAAATTTTCAATGGTACTCATTTAATCCTCACTATTTCTTCTAGTGTGGTTCACTTGAGTTTTGGATATGCTTATTTTTGCGATCATTCCCTAAAATGAGGTGGAAAAATGGATGGACGGTGTGGGTAAAACACATACATAATATTACGATGGCCCTAAAGAGCTTGGCCATGTCATGCTAGGCACCATAGGCACTTTGGCATCCCTTGTCTTTGTTTAAACCCAACTTGACACTACCAAATTAGACACTACAAAACCAACACTTGGCAAGACTACTAAACGGAATACCATAATGAAATTCTTGTAGCCGATACGATCAATAGAAGAACAATTGGTGAAAGCTAGGATAATCTTTGCCACAAGACACGCCACTTTTTATTACTCTTCTTCATTGTGCTTAGGTTTATGCAAAAAAATGATGTTATTGGTTGGAGGATGATTAAAAGTTAAAGGGGCTAAAAAAATCAGTGCAGGTGATGTTTCAAGTTTGTAACTACGATTTTGGTGTAGATGAATGAGTACAACCCCAGTGGGCAATATGCCATGCCAGAACTATGGAATTCTAAAGAGGGATGGAAAGTGACTTGTAGCATTTGTAGACTTGTAAATTGTGACCTTTGATGGGGTATCTAATTGGTATTAACTTCTAAGCTGAGATACATCAATCACATGATATTGTGGGAATCAAAGCCAATGGATCAAATTTATAGATATTTGCACGCATTATAATTAGATTTAGCATGTACAATATCTTTGGTAATTCTGAGACAAGGAAACGTTCATCTTTAGCATGTACATTAAGTGAATTGTGCATTTTCACTTAATTTCTGAAAATTCATCATAAAATTGAATTAGAAGTATAGCCTGTCAGCAATTGGATCTTAGTAAACTAATGAGGGAGTTGGGTCTAATACACAATAGAACCTAAGTAGTCAAAAATAGTTGACCCAGCTTTGAGATTTAATGCATATGAATAATTTGATCCCCAACCCAAAGTTATGCACAGTGTACTCAAGTTTTCAGTTTGTACAAGTGGGGCCATAGTTCACTAATCCAGATCATTGGTCTGAAACTAGTACTAAATAGACATACTCAAGCCTGGATTTTCTAGGGATTGTGTGAGATTCTAAAGCAGGCTGTGATATGTTAAGACATCAACTATTTACTTGATTGGATTCATGTGCATGGATGGGATGGATGGATGGATGTGATGGTTGGATGGATGGTTGTATGGTGGGGTGGATGGGATGATTGGATGGATGGATGTATTCACTGATGGATTGTTGTATGATTGGATGGATGGGATGAGATGGATGGATGGATGCATAGATTAGTAATAATTATTTACTTTTGTAATTTATTGTCATATCACATTTATTTGACTATAACAATGATTTTGTTACATTATTTATTTCACCTTCAAAACACCTTAAACTTGGTAGTTTCATAAGGTAAAAATGTAATGATTATGTTTTACTTCACCTCTTCCTTTCACAAGTGTGTTTGACTATTGATCTATGAACCATAGTTTCTTATTAAACTAACACATATAAATTATAATAATGGCTCATTTAACTTGCATTGAAAATTCAAAATGCATCGTATTTTTTTATTTGAAAATGAAAAAATAGTGAATTATAGGGATTTTAGATAATATACAATGTGTTTATCAAGTATATGATGGATGATGATGATTTTAGATTAAATAAAATGTGTTTATCATGTGTACAGGCATAAGCATAGCCCAAAGGCAATGAATTTCAGCTATTTTTAATACATCGGAATAAATTTTGATGGCATACGTTGTCAAATGCAAAAAATATCAGCCCAGAATGGCAGTTCTAAGCCGTCAAATAATTTTCCAGAATGACAGTTTAGAATTGCTGAATATTTCCCGCACTGACAAACTCACTCAACAGTGCTCTTGACACAATGAAAAATAATTGGTGGGAAGATTGACGGTTCAAACTAGTTGAATTTATTCTCCCCCTAAACCCATATTTGACTTTTCTATTAAACCGAAGAAAAATATAAGGCAATTTAAAATTATCGAAGTTTGTTTCCGACATCAAAATTTTTGACAGCCTTTCTCACTCTCAATGTCCATTGATTTCTGCTAAAATCCACAGTTTTAAATTATTAAATTTGGCCCTTTTCACATAATGGTTATTATTGCACCATCACACTCACATGCTTAACTGAGAGTCCTTTCATCCGGAAGGTAAAAATACTCCTCTAAAAAGATTAACCTTCATTTTTGTAAATTGCCTTATCTCCTACTGTTGTGGGTAAATTAAACAGCTAGATTGTATGAACTTCGATGACCCAACCTACTTCCATGACTCAGGTCATAAGCATTTCTGTTTGATTCAGGCCGCATTGACCAAACACAAACTTTAGGTGTGGTTTGTATATTTTCTAAATGATTTAGTGAAATGAATCTCAGGCCTTTTTTTCAAACAAAAAAAAATAAAATAGGTGTGGCCTACCAAATCAGCTGTCCTGGTATTTATTCCTTCCACGTGTCTGCATCTCCACGGGTGCCATAAGCAAGCCATTATAGACCAAAAATGAAAAGAGTGGGCCTTATCTGGGGTGGAGTTCAGCGAGCCTTCCCAACCCGTTCATAAAGTCAAAATAAAATAAAAAATCAAACATCATTGAGTGCCTGAAATGCCCCCTTTGTTACTCAAAATTACTAATCTTCCTGACGTGGAAGTCTGTCGGCCACACGTCAGAATCACGCTGGTCCATTGTATCATTCGTCACGAGGTCCACCCCTACGGAAAGGCGTATGGACGGTTTCGCTGGAAGTTCCTGCGCAAGGATTCTGGATGGGGCCCACTATAATGTTTTTTAGAAATCCAACCCGTCCATCCGTGTTTTGAACTCATTTTAGGACATGAGACCGAAAATGATTTGGATCCAAAACTCAAGTGGGCCATACTAGATGAAACAGTGGGGAAATGAATTCCTACCGTTGAAACCTTCCCAGGAACCACCTTGATGTTTATATTCCATCCAAACCGTTTATAAGGTCATTTTCACTGAGATGAAGTGAAAAGACCAAGAAATTAAATTCGATACAAAAATTTTGTGGCCATATAAATGTTTCAACGGTGGTCACTAAATCCCCACTGTTTCCTCTCGTGTGGCCCACTTGAGTGTTTGATCCTCCTCATTTTTGGTGGAATATCCTAAAATGAAGTGGAAAAACGGATGGACGGAGTAGCTTTCTCACAAACATCGTAGTGGACCCCACACAGAATCTTGCGCAGGAACTTCCTGCGAAAGGCTTTCGCAGGAAATCCACCCCTACGGAAAGGCGTATGGACGGTTTAAAAGAAATTGCCAGCTGTCCATGTTCAAACTATAGCTGTGGAGCGCAGTAGTTTGCCTTCCAAAACTCAGATGGGCCGCAGTACAGGAAATCATATTAAGAGGGAACGCCCACCGTCCATTATCATGGGGCCTACTGTGTTGTGTATCTATAATCAAGGCCTTGTAGACCTTTCATCCAGTTTAGACTAAAGATTAGGCTAAGATGCAGGCTGTTTAACGCCTTATGTGGGCCCCTTGTCAAATTCAAGGGTGAGTGTTTTCTCCCAGCTCATTCCCTTCGCCGTGGCTCACCTTAATTTTAGATCGGGCCTAGTTTTGGATAGTAAGGGTCATTTTCGATGACCCATCTGATAGACGGGTTAGATGGTGTGGATACATCACCGCCCCATGTCATCCAGGAACCACTGTAAGCCTACTGGTAGCGGTAGCACCGGAGCGCGCCCCGTTCTTCTGAGGGTCCCTCGCAGAATCGGATTTTGGCTACTCCCCCGGCCACCAGCCCGGTGGCTGGTGGTCGGTGCTCTGTGGACCCCGCCATGATGTATGTGTTTCATCCATGCCGTTCATCCATTTTTACGGATCATTTTAGGGCTTTATCCAAAAAAAATTAAAGGATATAAATCTCAGGTGGACCACACAACAGGAAAACAATAGTGATTAGATATCCACCATTAAAATCCTCCTAAGGCCCACTCTACTGTTTATTTGACATCAAATATTTTGATTAGGTCATAAATACTCAGATGAATGGAAAGAAACAAAGATCAGCTTGATGCAAAACTTTTATGGCCCCAAAAAGTTTTTAATGGTTGACATTCATTCAAAACTGTTTCCTTTAATGTGGTGCACTTGAGATTGATATATACCTAATTTTTGTTTTCGTAACATAAAATGATCTAGAAAAATATATGGACGGCTTGGATGAAACACATACATCATGGTGGGTCCCACGCGAGTGGCACGGGGAGCCAATCTGATTCCGTACTTCGCAGCACATCAGTACAACCAAAACCGTAGGCCCCAGCATGAAGATAGGCTGGCACAAAAATCAGATAGTCTGACTTAACATACAGTTGTGGCCCACCTAGTGAATGGACATTTGGAGCCTGGTCCATCCTTTATACGGTCCTATAGTTCAGCAGATTGAATCTCATACGTGCAAGCCACGTTAATTGAAATTGACTGCTTAGATAACGAACTAAGATCATCGGAAATGCTCACATCCAACTGCTCATAGACCATAACGTCCAACCACAGGATAACTTCGAATATGTCAGTAGCCGTGACATCCAATCCGCCCAATAAGTTGGTCCCACCGTAAAGAACATCTCATGCAAAAATCAGCTCCATCTATTCATCATGCCGGTGACAATTGTATTTTATTATTTATCAGCTGCTATAAATTGTTTTCTATGATGTGGCCCACCTTATATGTTCATAAGGCTGATTTTTGCCCAAGATGATATCACGATGTGATCAAACTGCTGGACAGCAGCATGATTCCATACGTGGTTCACAGGGGGAATGTTACAGTCACATAATAAGTCAGAAGTTGTCAGTTAGGTGACAGTAACTCCTGGTCCATCTGATTGGATAGGACCTTCTGGTCCATCTGATTTGGATGCGAGCATGTATAATATGCTAAGGGCAGCATGGATTTAATGTGAATTGGAGCTCAAATTATAATTACAAAAAAAGTAATGTGAAATAAAAATTTTAATTGTGTTTAACCCTTGAAGTCTATGAATGCATGCATGAGGTGAATTCTCAGACGTGGCTCATTAATCCACCGGGTCACAGTCTTCCCTGTAGGGCTAAAAACTTAGCTTGGTCTGTGCTCCACGTGTACCATATGATTGGAAACACAAATAAGTAATGACACATACATCACAAGTGGGTCACGACATACGGATCCGTGCAGAAAGGATAGGGGAGATGAACAACACAAGTGGGCCACGACATATGAATCAGTAGGAAGAGGATGCTGAGCACAAATTTGTGTGTGGGGCCCACCTAAGTTAGCAGTTATTTTTTCTAGGCACAGTGAATAGAAATTGCCTCACTTGACGGATGCATTGAATTGCACACACCCAAAACGTTGGCCCCACAGGCTGAGGTGTTGTACATGCGAAGATAAACAACACCAGATCCATACTAGATGGACGCGGATTCCTAGGAAGTTACTGCGCTGGAAACCCAGGTGGGTCCCCCTGTGATTTTTGTGAGAAATCCACACTGTACATCCGTTTTGTGAGTTCATTTTAGAACATAAGGCAAAAAATGAATGGGATCGAATGCTCAAGTGGGCTGAAAACGTGAGAACTTAACATACACAGTTAAAATATTTGTGGGGCCAGAGAAGTTTTTATTCGTGCCAATATTGGTGTTGTCAGTTCATCCCAATAGAAATGACATTATGGTATCGATGGAATGCAAACATCACTGTCGACCCCAAGGAAGTTTCAACGGTAGGAATTTCGCTAATCACCTCTTCCTTTAGTACGGCTCACTTAAGTATGGGATTCTATTCACTTTTGATCTCGTATCTTAAAATGAGCTCACAAAACAAATGGACTGGATGGATTTCTCACAAACATCACGGTAGCCCCACCTAAGTTTCCAGCGCAGTAACTTTGTGCAGAAGGCTACGGCAGGAAATCCGCGTCCATACTAGATAACGATAATCGCATTTAATTTTTCAAGAGGATAGCGATGAAGCTTCATGAGAAAGGTAATATAGTCTTTTCGATGGCATTTCATTTCAACTTCCCGTGATCCTCTTTCCGGTCAAAAAGCGAAAGTCAGAAACTACCACCTCTTTCAAGGGGCATACTTGTCATAAAACAATTTCCTACTCGTTTCTCTATTCTCTATCATCTTTCGGTATAAATAAAAGGGAAATGAACCGTACTCACCTTAAATTTTAGGCAAATTACCTAAGAAAGCTAGGTCATTCCATATATTTTAAGAGTAGCATTTTGATATGCTTCCGAAAATTACTTGGACCAAAATACTCTTGTCCTTATTTCATTAGTTATACGGTTTTCTAGGAAATGAGAAGTTATGTCGTATTTAATGCCAATAAAATGATGTGTACGAAATCCTTTTTTGCATGGGGGCAAGAACCAAACTCGTAGGGCCCAAATTGATGTATATGTATAATCCATGCCGCCCATCCTTTTTGTCGTGTTATTTTAGGGCTAGGTCCTAAATATCAACCTGATCCAGAGCTTGTGTAGGTCACATAATAGAAAATAATTGTGACAATAGAACCCACTGTTGAAACTTTCCAAGCTCATCTTGATGTTTGTTAGAAGTGGACATTGCCCAAGTTAGGACTTTTTGGGCCCATGGTGAGCTGGCCGACAAGGTGGACGGAACGGATCTCCCCATTGTTAGACTTAAGCTATTGTACCATTGGCTATCCTTTCATTTGGTAGTAAAGGAAGTGAACATTTAACAACCGCGACCCATATAACATGAGAACCACGACCCATATAACATGATAACTACGACCCACAACAACTATGACCCATGACAACTACAACCCCTACCATATTACAACCACGACCCTTATCGCATTACAACCACGACCCAAGTATGGGTCATGGTTGCCATGTTATATGGGTCGTTGTTTTCATGAGGAAAGGGTCATGATTGTTATGAGGTAAGGGTCGTCATTGTTATGCTATATGGGTTGTAGTCTTCATTTTATAAGCCTTCGCAAGGACTAACTAGTGGGGCCTACATTGATGTATGGGAATAATTTATGCTGCCTATCTTTTCTGTCGTGTCATTTTAGGGCTAGGTTCCAAATATCAGCCTGATCCGGAGCTCGTGTAGGCCACATAATAGAAAATAATGGTGACAATGACACCCACTATTGATATTTAAGCCCTCACGAGCTCTGAATCAGGCTAATATTTGGGTACTAGCCCTAAAATGACACAATAAAAAGGATGGGCAGCATGGATTATTCACATACATCAATGTAGGCCCCACTAGATAGTCCTTGCCAAGGCCTATCAAAATGAAGACTTCGACCTGTATAGCATGACAACCACGACCCTTACCTTATGAAAACCACGACCCTTTCCTCATGAAAACCACGATCCATACCCGGGTCGTGGTTGTAATGTGGTAAGTGTCATGCTCCAAACCCAGAAATCGGTTCACAAAATTTTCGATTGCCAAATCTGGTGCCGACAACCTCCGTAGTACCCCATTCTCGGATCTAAGTGCCCATACGCCAGATTTCGATCCTGAGATCTTAAAAGGAGGATTTTTCAATGTACATTTATCTCATAAGAAGCATAACCACAAGTTTTACCCAAAACACAAAGGCAACATCATCATCACATATCCACTAATATAAACATTTGAATATAATGCAAAAAGGAAAATACATATGACAAGCACATAGGATGCATAGTTATACAACATAGTTCATACATGTGCAATACATCGAAATCGACGTGTCTAAGATGATATGGTAACAATCAAGTCAGACATAAACATTAGCTGACATTGAGAGCCTTGAAAACCATAACTTAAATGTTATTGTCCACACTTTTCATCAGAATACCCGATTTGAACTCGGTTCCAACACAACATTCCCGAAAACGGAATGATGGTACCTATATGATGGCATAGGTTAATAAGCTAATATCATATAAAACATAGCAACCCAAAATGTTATATGCTGCGAATGTAATGCAATATACGGTGCGAATGAAATGACCATGCAGGAGTGTGAAGTCGGGATGATAGTACGTAGTATCGTAGGCTACGGGGTCCACCACAAGGGACTTCTATCCAAACCAATCCCATACCTAAATTTGGATAACCAGACTCAATGTAGTAGACTCCTGATCTCAGGTTAGTCGCGCGCCCTAACTGAAATCCTTGTCATTACGAAAGTACACAACAATTAGTTACGCACCACCAGTCCGAGTGGATAGTGAATGAATGAATGAATGAGTATGCACCTCCTACTCAATAAGTCCACATATAAGTATTATACATCTCTGAGATCATCACCGGAGTCTAGTACACTCTACCCCACCTAACGCCCCATCAAGCGCACAACTGGGTAAGTGGAAGAGACCTCACTATCCGCCTGCCAATATCGGGCCCGGCTCATTGATAGCAGACCCATTTCTCAAGCAGGTCAGACTCAGCCTAGCATTGCTTAATCCCTCAGGCGGGTAAGGCCACACCCCCTTCCAACCGACCACGACACAGTGGGAGATGCGGCCTACTGGTATACAACCCTCATGTGCTCATATATATCCACTCGGTCTCGACATTGGCACGTTCTCTGGTACCAAGAGGGTTTAGGAATTTTCACCCAGGGCTATCTATGGTGGCCCGATGCTAGTAACAGATTTTTAGTGCCATCTGGCGATCCACGACATGACTATGGAGGCTACGACCCTGATGTCACTAAGGCCTGCAGTAATCACAACACACAATGCAAGATGCATGAGTCATACAATCCAGTCATGGATCAATCCTGCGCATATTGTGCGCCCATGTGAGACAATCTACGCCTATCAGGGAGTCTCATAACAAGCCACCTAATGATATATGCAATAGTCAATCGCATCTCATAAAAACATGCAGATGATTCGTATGGGCATATATCATGATGCTATACTCATAATCGGTATCGACAATTGGCACTGATAGTCGGTATCGATAATCGGCCTCGATAATTGGAAGCAGCCTCGATAATTGAAATTGGCCTCGACAATCAGAATCGGCCTCGATAATCGGAATTGTATCATGATGTTATGCAGTCACATACTCATAATCGGTATCGACACCGATAATTGATAATCGGCCTCGATAATCAGCATCGGCCTCGATGATCGGCCGAATAAAGGGCCTAAGGGAAGGTCATAATATGGACATTTAACCATCATTGCCCATCAATGTGGACATTTAACCAACATCGCTCCTAAGCAGTGGCCCACATAAACATCATTACATACATTATAGTAAAATCACACATTACATCGATCCGCACATTCATCGCATTGGGCCTCACTCATGGACCTCATGTACATCACAATGGGTCGTAATACATGGGCCCCATATATGTTAAATGGGCCACAATACACGGGCTGCATATATGTCAAATGGGCCGCAATATATGGGCCAAAAAATACATCTCATTGGGCCTTACTAAATGGGTTGGAAATACATCACAATGGGCCTTACCAAATGGGACAGAAATACATCACAATGGGCCACTCATACGAGCCTAATATACATCACCATGGGCCACGACCCATAGGCCCTAAATACATCACAATGGGCTATGACCCATGGGCCTCGATATACATCATAATGGGCCGCAACCCATGGGCCGCATATACATCAAGTGGGTCGTATCACATGGTCCTCAACAATGGGCTTTATTTTCATTAAGTGGGCCCATCGTAACGTTTATTTTCCATCTAATCTGTTCATAAGGTCACATGGACCTGACTTAAGAGGAAAAACAAATTTCATACTAATCTAAAACTTCTGTGACCCCAAAATCGGGTTTCAATGATAGTCATTCAATCCCCACTAATTTTTGTAGTGTGTCCAACTGATAGACGGCGTGGATATACAACATATTCATCAAAGGTGGACCCCTGCTGGACGGTGTGGATGATGATCATCAAGGTGGGCCCGGAAGATGAACAACGTGAAGATCACATACACTAAGGGGGGGTCCCACATCCCGCTCAAAACGGGCGGACGGTGCTGATAATACATACAAGGTAGGTCCCACATCCCAGCTGATATACAACGCATACATTTTTAGTGGGGTCCATGTCCAATGGACTGGACTGGATGGCGTTGATAAAACACATACACATGATCTAACCCACAAAATTTGTTGGCGTCAATGCAGCAGCCACATTAGTGGGGTCCATGATCACGTCTAAACATCTGGATAGCTTGGATAAAGCAGATGGATGGTAAGGACATAACATATACTTCATGTGGGTCCCACACACGTGACCCACACACAGTATAGTATGCCCTACATGGCACCGTCCAAATGGACGGTGCTGATGTAGAAAACATGCATTAAAGGTGGGTCCCACGTGGGGCCCATCAGATATAATATATAATATATATTATATTATAATTATATATATATCATATATAATATATAACATTATATATAGTCCAGCGTCGAGGGGGGGGAGGGGGAGTGGGGATGTCCGTCTAACGGACGGTCTGGATGATCACCTCATCAAGGTGGTCCCGTGATCTGACAGAGTGGACGGATGATGAGAATACAACACTACATCACGGCACGTTCCACACAGATGGACGGCATTGATGCAACACATGCACCATGGTACTGCAACACGGCAGCACCGTCCCATGCCTGGACGGTGCAAAGGCACGTTACATCAAGAGGGCCCCAACCGTCCTTCATACAGACGGTGTGGATTAAGAATACATGCATCTGGTGGGCCCCACTATTGCTGCCAGTGTGGATAAAACATGTACATCAAATGGCCCCTCCACCATCCATGGTCTGAAAGGTGGAGACGTAAGGAACATACATCAGGTGGGTCTCATCGTGGGTAGCAAGGCGGGCCCCCGAATGGACAGCGGCGTGGATAAAATACATACATTATAGGTGGGGTCCACAGCACCGTCCACCAAGGTGGACCATCACACAAGGAAAATAATAAAGAGAGAGAGAGAGACGTGAGAAGGGGAGGGACCCCGCCACTATGGGCCCTCCCTATACAATGCATACATCAAGATGGGTCTCATCACAAGTGGGTCCTCAAATCATCAAAATCACACAAATCAAACCTTAAAAGAACACCCACCTTTGATCATGGACTTCTCCTTCCATCAATGCATTTTAGAACTCCAATGGATGAGATTCAACGGTCGAGGAAAAGCTTGGATGGTGGAGATGGGAGGTAGGAAGGTGGGCCACACCAAGCTCTCTCATGGAGGTTAGGACATGGGTTGCTTGGAGAATGAGAGAGAGAGAGGTTGTAAGAGAGAGAGGGATGGGGTGTGATGGGTGAGTGAGTAATGGGTGTACTTTGTTGTAAGAGAAAGTTGACTTTGGAGAGAATGGTTGTACTTGGGGATGGGTGTGAGTGATGGGAGTGATGTGTACTTGATTTATGTGATTGATGGGATTGATGTGATGTTCTCTCGGGTTTGTAAATGTGCGGCATTTTAACGAACTGAACGCGGGCCCACATCTTCTGGCCCGGGTATCGCCTCGACGCGTAATACGCGGCGTCGGAACAGCAGCGACGACGTGGTCATAAGGGTACAAGTCTCAGGTTGAGCCAACTCTGAAATACCGGATACGACTTAGGATCACATGCAAATGTCGATAATAGATCACGGGTCACCAGAATTCGACCGGGAGGACCGCGGAGGCCTACGGAACGGTACGGGCTAGGATACGGGTCTTACAGTAAGGGTCATGGTTATAATGTGGTAAGGGTCATAGTTGTCATGGGTCGTGGTTCTCATGTTATATGGGTCATGGTTCTCATATAATATGGGTCGTGGTTATCCTGTTATATGGGTCACAATTATCCTCTTATATGGGTCATGGTTGTCATAGGTCGTGGTTATCATGTTATATTGGTCGTGGTTATCATGTTATATGGGTAACTGACTAGGTGGATGGATCAGATCACCCCATTGTGGGCCTTAAGCTATGGTACCAATGGTTTGGTAGAAAAGGAAATAAATCTCATGCACTTACGCCACGCGTGGAAATTGACTGCTTAGATAACCATCCAGCGTTACTAGAAACAATGTTACCGTCCAACTGATTGGATGATGAGTTTCTATCCACCCAGTGGATAGCTTTCAAGAATTGGTTGGCCCTTCATGTCACACAAAAATCAGCCTTATGCGTATGACACTTGTATATATTATTAATCAACGGTTATTGTTTTATAAGATGTGGCCCACTTAATACGTGAATGGGCTGATTTTTGTTCATGGTGATCTCGTGGTGATACTAACCCATTGGACAGGGTGGATGTCACAAGAACATGATGGCTTGTAAGCTATTCATTGATTGGACGGGTCCAACTGATTAAATCTGAGAAGTAATAATATACTAAAACGAAAACCTATTCCCACCTGTGCGTACGTACGTGACATTCTCTTTATCTTCTTTGGTTGTTTTTTCTTCTTCTTTTTTTCTTTTTACTTTTTTTTCCTTTCTTAGCCTTATATTTACCAATGGATAGACAAAACCCAGGAGTAGATTGCTTCTAGTCGGGCAATAAGTCGTTTGACCAGAGTGTTGGAGGCTTCACACAAAACCTTAGGATCTAGCCTCCCAAAACAAACCAAAATTATGGGATTATAATTCAATGAAATAAATCAAAGCATAAACCACACCACACAAGAGATTTTTACATAGAAAATCCTCAGAAAGGTAAAAACCACAGGACCTCATCCAGATCAACAATCCACTATGAAGTAGAACGTTACAAGCTTCTTCACTCACGCAGGAGTGGATAAACAATAAGAGAATAAAAGAAAAATGGAGAGATCTCACCAATTACGAGGACGTAGAAGCCTTGAGACGTCGACTCCCTTCCACAAGCCTCCTCTCTCTCTTTTCTCTATCTCTCTCTCACCTTTGATAACCCTAAACCTTTTAGCAAACCCTTGCAAAGCTTTAGGAAACCCTCTTACATTACCTAGAAAAATCTTAGGCACCCCTATTTATAGTTTAGGAAACTTCCTTCCGCACCTTGTTGCAAAAGGACTCAAAATTTCACAATCCGCACAAAATCGCAGAACGAATCTGCGTAACCTCGACTGGTGGAGCAGGGTCCTTGACCAGTCAAGCACCTCCCTCGACTGGTCGAGCATCTCGGAGAAATTCATCAGATGGTCGCTGGACTTTGAGTCGAGCCCCACTCGATAGGTTGAGCGCCACCCACAACCGGTCGAGCAGTCCACTCGACCGATCGAGCAGCGCAGTGAATTACTCCGATTTTTCACCCGCTACTCCATTTCTCATTTGAACTGAGGAGGAAAAACCTCATCAAATCTTTTCCTTTCTAACTCAGGAGGGATTCACATTCTTCAAGCCAGCCTGATTTCTACAAACCTCAAACTTGCCCTTGAGCAAAGCCTTAGTCATCATGTCTGACCTATTATCGTTCATGTGGACCATCTCAAGTTGTAACACCTTCTGTTCCAAAGTATCCCTGATCCAGTATACCGAATCTCTATGTGCTTCGACTTAGAATGCTGACTTGGATTCTTGCTCAAGTGTATAGCACTCTGACTATCGTAATAGACCACGTGTTGCTCCTGCTTCAGGCTAAGTTCCTGTAGGAACCTCTTCATCCGAAGTATCTCTTTACATGTCTCTTTGACTGCAATGTAGTTGGCCTCTGTTGTCGACAATGCTATAACCTTTTGTAGCTTACTCTGCTAAGAAATCGCTCCCCCTATAAACGTGAACATGAACCCCGATGTAGACTTCCTGGAGTCTATGTCACCTGCCATATCTGCATTTGTGTAGCCCTCTAACACAGGTTTTCCGTCACCATATATAGGCTCAACCTGGATGAGCCTCTTAGATACTGCAGTATCCATTTCACCGCTGCCCAATGCTCTTTGCCAGGATAGGCAAGATACCAGCTGACAATACCAACTGCATATGTTATATCTGGGCATGTACACACCATAGCATATATCAAACTTCTTACTGCTGACGTGTATAGGGTATCTTCTGCATCTCTTTCACCTCTGCCTTCGTCTTGGGACACTGTCGTCACTCAATCTGAAGTGACCATCTAGTGGAGTACTGACCAGCTTCGTTGCATTCATATTGAACCGCTATAGGACTTTCTTAATATACCGCTCTTGTGACAGCCAAAGCTTCCTGCTACTTCTGTCATAGGTTATCTCCACTCCTAGGATCTATTTAGCCGGGCCTAAGTCTTTCATCCAAACGACTTGCCAAACTCCTATTTCAATATGTCGATCTTCTTGATGTCTTTTTCCATGATGAGCATATCATCAACATATAACAGCAAAACTAAGAAATTACCATCTGAGACCTTGCGCGTGAACACACAGTGGTCTGACTCCATTCTGTCATATACATGCTTCAACATAAATGAGTCAAATTTCTTGTACCATTGCCGTGGAGCTTGTTTCAGCCCATACAAGCTATTCCTCAGCTTACACACCATATGCTCTTTGTCTTTAATTTCGAACCCCTCTAGTTGGTGCATGTAGATCTCTTCTTCCATATCACCATGGAGGAAGGCAGTTTTAACATCTAACTACTCTATCTCCAGATCCATGCTAGCCACCAACTCAAGCAACACTCGTATAGATGTTATCTTCACCACTGGTGAGAATATCTCCTCGAAGTCTATGCATTTCCTCTGACCAAACCCTTTCACCACAAGTCTGGCCTTGAACCTCGTTTGTGAATTCTTCTGCTCAACCTTCTTTTTGAACACCCACTTATTGCTCAAAGCTTTCTTGTCCTTAGGCAATTTCACCATATCATAGGTGTGGTTCTTATGCAAGGATTTCATCTCCTCTTGTATAGCTTTCAACCACTCCCCCTTATGCTCGTCAGTTAGGGCCTCATAATAATCTTCTGGCTCTCCCCCATCAGTCAGCATAATGTACTCATGTGGCGAGTACCTCTTGGACGGCCGTCTGTCCCTAAATGACCTCCTCACCTGTGGCTCAACAGGTGGATCAAGTGGGGGTTGCTCCCCAGGTCCATCTTCTGAAGGAACTCCCTCATCCTCTGCACCTTGCTCTACTCCCCCGTCATCAGGCACCAACGGAGAAATATTTGATTCATGTCCTCTAGCTCACCTGAACTAGGCTGGTTCTTCTCAGGCTTTCCAATGTCTTCTATACACTGATCTTCAAAGAAAACCACATCTCTACTCCTGACGAGCTTCCTCTCGGTCGGATCTCATAATCTATAACTAAACTTTTTATCACCATACTCCAAGAACACACACTGCCTGATCTTCATATTGAGCTTGGACCTCTCATCCTTTGGTACTTGAACAGATGTCATGCATCCAAACACCCTGAGATGACTGTACGATGGATCTTGTCCAGTCCACACCTTCTCAGGTACTTCTCCATTCAAGGGGGCTAATAGAGACCTGTTTATCAGATATACTGCCGTGTGCATTGCTTCTCCCCAGAACATCTTGGACAATTTCGCATGGGATAACATGCATCTGATTCTCTCAACAATTGAGCGATTCATTCGCTCAGCTACACCATTATGTTAGGGGGTCCTGAGAACCGCCTGTTCATGCCGTATACCTAAGGACTTACAATACTCATGAAAGTCTCCAATGTATTCACCACCATTGTCAGTGCGGATGCACTTCAATGATCTACCTGTCTCTCTCTCGACCATAGCATGAAACAATTTAAACACAACAAAGACCTCGTCCTTGAATTTCAGAGCATAAACTCAAACCCTCCTAGATGCATAATCTATAAAAGTAATAAAATACAATGCCCCACCCAAGGTTTTTGTCCTCATAGGAACACAAACATCAGAATAAACCAAATCTAATGCATATACTTTATTAACATGAGAAGAAGATTTAACAAATGAAACTCTATGTTGTTTTCCTGATAAATAATCAAGACAGGTTTTGAGAGGTATGGATTGTTTGTGTATCGAATTATAATTAATAATAAAAAAAAAAACCTTGTGTTGAAGTTATAATTAGCGAACTCGTGTTTTTCTAATTATTATATCGGTTTCTCATTTCTTTATTCTTTCACTTCTTCTTTTTTCTTTTTTTCTTTTTTTTTTTGTCTTTTTGAGAAAGGGAATTTCTCTTTGATTTATTTGTCTTGTTGGTATAATGAATGTAAGAAGCTTGATTTGTAGGCAATTTCCAGTATGGCATTGGCGATGAGTTTTATTGCTTCACTCAGTGGAAACCCAAGGATAAGGGAGGATCTCGTATAGACCGCCAAGTGGGTGTGGGTGTGGCTCCTGTTTCTTGGAAAACAAATGAAAGAGAATTAGAAATTTGGAAAACAAATGAAAGAGAATCAGAAATTTCACGTATCGAGTTTAAGAAGACATTTTCTTTCTCTAAGGTAAAGCCAGAAGGCAAGGGAACTCGTTGAATTGTGCATGAATTTAGTCTGCATTCTAGTTCGCAAAAGAATGGTAAATTAGAGGTGAGGAAGAATCTATTAAATTTTTATTTTTTTTAATTTTGTTTCATAAGTAAATGATCACACCCTATAGAAACATTTCCTAGTAATCATAGTGAGCAGGTAGCATCAAATTAGTAATAAAACCTAAGTCCATAGTACATGCTTATAATGGGCGCCTGAGGTTTTTTGAATTTTGAAATCTTCTTGTCTGCCAGCAGGCGCCACGGCGCCTACTTCTCGCCGGTTTCTTGACGGATTCTTCTACTACACCGCTAGCTATTATGCGCGAATGCTGCGAATGAATCCTGCCGGCTGATTTGAGGTATCCCCTACTCCACTTCACATCTACTACCGCTGATGGAGAGTCGCTCAAGGTCCAGTAATGCCGGATTCGCTAACGATTGGCATATGGTTAGAGGCAGACGCGGTGCTCAAACTGGAAGAAATATCTCATCTAACAGCGCACAGTTTAGACTCCTCCCCTCCCCAAATGGGATCTCTGTCAAACCCCACAACAAAAACTTCAGCATTTTCATTAGGAACATTACATTCGATACAACAATGGAGGACCATTTTCCGCATTTTCAGCAAATACGGTAAAGTCTTAGACATGTATATTCCGGCGGTCCTTAGTTCTCTCAAGTCTAGGGGTTTTGGATTCGCTCATCTCTGCTACGAACAGGATGCTAAGAATGCTATGGATGTCCTGAATGGAAAAAGAATTGATGGTAGAATCATGGAAATACGATGGGCTAGAAGGAAAGGAGCCCATCCCAGGGTTCCCCTAAACCAACGCACTCTACCTTAGAGAAATGAGGAAGCGCCTCTTTCATCCTTCGTGACAGTTGTTTCTTCAAAGGGGCGGCTGCTAGCTAACAAGGATCCTCCAGAAGTGACCGAGGTTACCATTGCTGATCAAAAATCTGTTGAAACTAAACTAGAGGCATTGAAATGGGGAGCTGTGATTACGGTTTCCAGTTCAGAAATATCAATTCTCCATATTCAAAGCACCATCAGAAACTCCTACATCGGTCCATCAATTGGGAAAATAGCGAGAGTGTCCCCTCTAAATTTTCTCATTGTATGGAAATCCAAATTGGCTCATGACCAATTTCTATCGGACACGTCGCTGTAAAAATCCATCAACATTACAAATGTGGTCAGATGGTCCCCTGAGGTGCTGCTTGGAGGGGAAGGAGTTTGGCTGAGGTTATATGGCATTCCTGCCCATGCCTGGATGGAATCCGTCCTTCTGGATTTGGGAAATCAGCTGGGAAGGGTTACCCAAATTGATCCGATTAGCACATACGGAATTTTCCAGAGTTTCGCTCGGATCAAAGTTCACATTCGTCCAGGAACCAACCTGTCGAAGGTCCTACCCCTATTGGTCCTTGGGAAATTCTTTCCGATTACGGTGGAAATGGAACCCATATTCAACTCTAGAGCCTACACTGCTACTCAAGCATCTAAGGAAAGTACGAAGCAATGGGTGGAAAGAAGATTCTCCAATAAAATAGCACCTTCAAACTCCAGTCCCTCTCCTGTTTGTGGAATTGCCGAAGTGGAGGAGCTTCTCGATTCTGGCCAGCGACACTTGCAACAACACTGCGCTCAATTAAGACCTTAAGACCTCAACAACAATTTCCCCTAACGGAAACCGCACCCCATCCAAAGGGCAACGAGCATGGTATGGATGGTTCCCATAGTATTGCAATAGTTCCTCATGCTCCAGTTCTGCTACTGAGTGGTGACGCAGTAGCTCCTCAACTAGGTGAAGACGCAGCAGCTCCTCAAGCTCCAGCACAGTGCTAGGAAAATGGAAACTTTAATACAGTTAGAAGAACAACTCAGCCAATGGGAACATCTCTCATCTCTCAACAGTACCACAACTGTGATGCAGAACTCTTTCAAACTACACATGAGGCAGAAGTTAGAATGGATACTTCCCATACTATTGGGGTAGTTCCTCATGCTCTAGTTCTGCAACTAAGTGGTGACACAGCAGCTCCTCAACTAGGTGCTGACGCAGCACCTCCTCAAGCTCCAGCACAGTGCCAGGAAAGTGGAAAGGTCAATACAGATAGAAGAACAGCTCAGCCAATGGGAACACCTCTCATCTCACAACAGTTCCAGGACTGTGATGCAGAACTCTTTCAAGCTCCACATGATGCAGAAGTTATTCCAGCTCCAGACGATTGCCAGGGAAGGATGAATCATTTTGTTGTGACCGAAAGAGTGCAGGACCGTGGAACAGATCTAGTCTCAGCTCAGGGTAACGGGACTACACCTTTGCCTGACCTTCTCATCAGGTCAGGCAATTGTCTTCCTCCTTCCAGACTTGCAGATGGCACGGGAGCTACATCTTCTATGCTTGCAGCTCCTATGCAACACCTGTATCCTGATAACAGGCCTGCAAGAAACAACCCGGTTTCATGTCCCAGCCCCTCTATCTTACAGTGCCAGCCTCTTAGTCCTTTGCACCAGTCAAACCTGCAGCGATAGAGGGACACGATGGATATATCCAGAGTGTTGTTCCTCGTGAACTCTGATCCTATTGCAGCTTCCCATCGAGACGATCAACAAGATGTGGAATTAGGGCCAACACACAGCATCAATAAGGTGATTAATTATGAATGCAGGAGTGCTAGATCGGAGGAAAATTCCCCCTTTAATTTTGGGGAACAAATCTTTCCTTAGAAGGAAACTACTATCCTTTCAGATGAAGACCCAGGAGCTGAGTCAAAAGATGAAGATACAGGAGCTGAGTCAGAAGATGGCATGACTATGACTCAGGGACTCCCAACTATTTTTCACGGGGGCTCTCAGTTATCAAAACATTTTCATGCGCCATGGAAAAGGGATTGGCTGCTCCACTAGCACTTGGAGGTTGATGTCTCTCATTTCTTTGCAGATCATGATAAGGAAGTTGATGCAGCAGATAACAAATTCAGGATGGAACTATGTTCAACTGCCAATTCCAAACTCAAGGAGGGTAACTAATCATTGGATGAAACTGACAATCAGAACAATCAGGCAACCCAGGGAACAAAGCTTCCAACAAAGCAGTCAACCAAGCGGAACAAGGTTCCTACAAGAAGACCACGTATTCTATACGGTAAAGGAGACTGGGAATCCAGACTAAGATGTCTCAAACGCAGGGCAGTAAACACAGGATGTGTAACGAATGGATAAAATTCTTGTGTGGAATGCCAGGAGAGTTGGAAACTGCAGAACTATCAGAACACTGAAACGATTGATGAGAGCTCATCACCCAGGGATCGTGGTGATCCTGGAACCTATGATCAGTGATACAAGCCGTGTGAGAATTGGCCTTTCTTTGGGCTTTCACCTCTCCTTCTCGAATGTTGAGGAGGGGGGAAAGATCTGGTTCTTCTACAAGAACCCTGTTTCCTATTCAATTATTAAAGCAACAAATCAGCTATATCTTTAAATATGTATGTTCAATCCTTGTAGATCTCCATAAACCTAACATGTATCTACTCCAGCTGCTCCAGACTCATCAGGAGACTTCTCTGGGAGGATCTGGCAGATCTGTCCACCTTGCTACAGGGTCCTTAGGGCGTCTGCGGGGATTTTAATGCCATCACTGAAGCATCAGAAAGACGCAGCAGAAGAACTTTTGATCGGCATAGTGCCAGGGAATTCAGTGAAGCAATAGATAACGCTAGCCTGTTGGATGCAGGTTTCTCGAGGACGCGATTCACATGGTGCAACAATCAGTCCGGAACTGCTCGAATTTGGGCTAGGCTCGACAGAATGCTAATCAACTCAGCATGGGCCTCCTCCTTCTCGACTTTTCAAGTTGATCATCTACCAAGGACTAATTCGGACCATAGCCCTCTTCTTCTTTCCTTCCCTCCTCCTCTGTCGAGCGCGCCAAAGCCGTTAAAATTTCAGAGGATGTGGATTACAGATAATTTCTTTATGCAGGTAGTTAAACAAGCTTGGAACAGTGTCGATTCCTATCACCCAGTCTTTAACGTGCTAGTTAAATTGAAAAACGTGAAAGTGCAGCTGAAAATCTAGAATAAGGAGCATTTTGGTGATATCTTTGAGAAACTTACGATGGCAGAAGCTGAAGTAGCAGAGACTGATCGGCAGCTCCAACAGTCTGACTTAAGCCAGGGTGAGTACACATCCTTAAACAACAGATTTCTGGAGGCATCAAATCAGCTTAACCAGTTGGAAATCAAACAGGACATCTTCTGGCAACAAAAATCCAGGTCAAGCTGGCTTCAGGAGGGGGATCGTAACACAAATTTCTTTCATGCAACCACCACAGAGCGGCATAGGAGAGCCAGGATATCCAACATTCAGCTTTAGTCAGGTGCGGTTGTGACAGATAACGAGGATATAAAAAGGGAAGCCATCAAATATTTTGATATGGTTTTTAAGGAAAGAACCACTCCGATAAACTTGGAATTACTGGATTTGGTGCCAAAGCTGGTGACTCAGGAAATGAACAATTCCCTCACTGCTCCGCCTTCCATTCAAGAGGTTAAAGCGGCCATCCATGCCATCTCATCTGACAGTGCGCCTGGCCCCGTTGGCTTCTCGGGAGTATTCTACTCCAATTGTTGGGATATCATTGGCTTGGACATTCATAAGGCCATAACATATTTCTTCCAGGGTGGTAAGATTCCTCATGTGGTTAATTCCTCTCTTATTTGTTTGATCCCCAAGAGTGAGGCACCTAGAAATTGGTCTGATTTCAGACCAATAAGTTTATGTAACTGCCTTTACAAAATATTCTCTAAGATCATTGCAGCCCACCTCAGCTGTTTCCTCCCTGCCCTCATATCTTCGGAGTAGGGTGCTTTCATCAAAGGCAGTGTAAGACCCGTATCCTAGTCCATACTACTCCGTCGATTGCCGCGGTCATTCCCGTCGAATTTCGGCAACCTGCGACATATAATCGACGTTTGCGCGTGACCTTAAGTCATATCCTGTAGATTTGAGTCGGCTTAATCCGAAACTTGTACCATTGTGACCGCACCGTCGCCGCGGTTCCAACGCCGCGTCTTGCATACTGATCTGATACCTAGGTCTGAAGATGTGGGCCCACGTTTATTTGGAAGAAAACACCGCGTGTTTGCAATTTCAAGAGAATCTCTACATCATGTCTCATCAATCAATCAATCAATCAATCACCTCATGCCAAGTACACCCACCCATGCTTTCTTTCTCTACAAGTCAAGCAACCACCAAGTCAATTCTCAAGTCAAGTACACCATCACCTCACCCATCACTCACCTCACATCCATCACTCTCTCTCCTTACAACCCTCTCTCTCTCTCTCTCATTTCTCATCACATTTCCCAAGCAAGCAAGAGCATCACACGTCCAAGCTCTTCCATGAGAGAAAAATGCATATGTGTGGCCCACTTTTCATCCCAAAAATCCATCATCCTAGCCCTTCATTTCTCATCCTCTCCATCAAAGTGAAGCATAAGGAAATCGACGTTCCAACGGACCAAGAAGATCGAACGGTGGGTGCTTATTAGGCTAGATTTTTCATGTTTTGATGATGGGCCAAGTGAGGCCTACCGATTGATGGTATGGATCTCACTTTGGACCCTTGATGTGGCCGATGGACCACCTTGATCCTTATGATCATTCCATGATGGGGCCATTCTCCATGGCGCCCATTATGATGTTTATTTTCCTTGTATGGATAGGGTCATCTAGACCTTACATTTGGTGGAAAAAGGATCTCCACCGTTGATTTTTGGTTTGATGGGCCCACGTGTAATGGGACCCACTTGATGTATGATTACTTGCAAGGGAGGGCTCATAGTGGCAGAGCCCTCCATCACACGTGTCCCACTCTCTTTTTCTCTCTCTCTCCCTCTCTTTTTCATTTATTTTGGTGTGTGAATATGTGATTGTGTGGCTGTTGAGGGTCAAATATTGCATATCAGACCCTAGTTATTGCCTGGATTTATGAACATAATACTGTTTAATGGCCTGTTGTAATCATGTTTATGATGTAAGGTGCAATTACAAGCTTGAATTGGAAAGGATGCTAAAAGCATAGATTTGACGCTCTAGCAGCACCAAGGCATTGGACGAGACCTCATGGGACCAAGATCGAAGATTTACACACCAGAAATCAGAGAAATTCCAACCACTCACTTCAAACAAGCTTGAAAAATGTCCAAAATGCAAGATCACAAGGTTCCCACCATCTGATTGGCTCGAAATTTCTTATATGGCCTGAGGACCATAAATTAACTGTACACATCAAATTTCAACAGTTCGATCTCTGTGGAAGTAACCCAATGGACAAATCAGCCCATAAAACAGTGATTTGGGGCCCACCTGATATCTAGATGCACTTCAATTTTGGTTTCAACAGTGTACATGAGGTGAAAAAGTGGATGGATGGATTAAATTTTGCATATACATCAAGGCGAAACCCACTTTATGAAAGTGGAGTGCACAGAAGCCGTGCACTCGCCGTGCACTAAGTGAACCAAGTCGGTCAGCAGGCGCTGACCCGACTTCTCTTACTAAAACGGATGTTTCCATTTTCAGCAGTGTGAAAATCGTAACAGGGAGCTGAGGTTGACGTTTGGTGGGCCACCATCATCACACAAATTGATGATCTGCACCGTCCATTCATTCCAGAAAGTCAAATAGACCGTACAAAAGGATTTTCTCCAAACCCATGCGCGCACAGACAGAAAAATACCGGTTAAACAACAGGATGGATGGTGGAGCAGAAAGATCGGTGGACCACACCTAATCCAAGCCAATCAAACCCTTTCCAAACGATTTTTCAAGGGAATTTCAACGGACAGTGTGGATTTCCTTCCTAAAGTCAATCAGTGGGACACCAGCCATCACAGCGTCAACGTGCGTCAACTTTGTTTCGCAACAGAGGTTGCGTTCCGTTCCTGTGGGCCACCATGGTCGATGATTCAAATAATCGGGACCGTCCATCACGCCTAAAAGGGCCCTATAAACATGGCCTAGGTGGTGAAATTTCAAGATACACCTGAGATCAGTCTCCATTCGTCCAAACAGAAGACTAACGATGCAACGAAAAAGATGGGTGGGACACACCAAATTCGGTCAAAAAATTGTCCAATTTTACTGAATTTTCAAGGGCAATCCAATGAATGGATTGGATTTTTCATCAATTCCCAATAATGGACCCCACTTTCAACACAGCGTAAGACCGTACGCAGGGATTGCGTAAAACTTCCACACCTGATATGCGTAAAGAAAATGCCCGCTGCAAGTTTCCACTGACAGCTCCCATCCACCGACTCTCGTCTGCCTATAAGAAAGAAAGAGAGAGAACGTGAATGGGTATTGAACTTTCCAGGGACCGTCTGCACAAGAGAGAGAGGGTGGAGGACGTCTTCACAGTGTTTCTTTTCTTCGTTAATTTTTGTCTTGCTTTTATGCTTTCTTTTTTTAAGGGATTTTAGCCTCACCACCACCATGTCAGGCTAAACCTCTTAGCTAGGGCTAAGAGGTGAAGCTTGTAGCGTAATGGGAGACTTTTAGCTTATGCATTTTATTTATACTGAACTATTGTTGATTTTGGTTTAATTAAGGGAATGTTTTTAGTTTTTAATGGTCTGTTGTGACTGAAATTACAATGGGTCTGCAATAGCTTTGAGCATGTTCCTATTCCTTTTATGTTTATGACGTCAAGAAGCCCTGTTGTTCACCATCGTCCCCTGGGCATGGTCGGATGACGGTACCCTTCCTAACCTTGATTGATTGGTAATTAGTTTAATTCTATTATTTACTTTGTCTCATGGCATGGTTTGGTGATGGAATCCATTCTAATTCATATACCTTTCATCTATTGAAAACTATATCAAAAGAAGTTCAGTTTAATGGTTACACCCTTCAGCTGGATGAAGAAAAAACTTTAAGTCCAGTTGAATTCTTGAAACAGGCATAAGATCTCCTTGATCTCTACAAGTGGATCCTCTGAATCCCTAGTGTCCTTTCCCTGAATTCTTTAAGTTTTAGATAATTATTTCATTATTATTCATCAAATTACACTCGATTTAGATTTCATCTCATTCTAGTTCTAGTTCTATTTAGTTTCAGATTACGTACAGGTTTCAGTCCCTTGGGATTCGACCTCGGTCTCACCGAGTTTATTACTACATCACAAACCTATACTTGGGGAGTGAACAGTGGCCCACTTAATGAGCTATGAGATGTCCAAACCGTTCATCAAATGGACCTCACCTTGATGTGTGCCTTATGCACACCATTCAACCATTTGGTAGCCCACCCTAGAAGCATGTTTATGGGTGGGGCCCACCTTAAATGTGTTATATGCAACCGTCCAGCGTCCCTGGATGCTGGACGGGCTACACAGTGAAAAGTGAGCTGACAGTGAGTGTGCTAACGGCAGCAGAGGAAAAAAAATGAGGGCGGTTTCTGGGAAGGGCTGTCCATGTATGCCCCACCTCGATGTATAAATTCAATCCACATCATCCATCCTTTTCCCCATACCAGTTTAGGCATTGAGCTAAAAAATGGGGCCAAACCGACTCTCAGGCGAGCCTTAGCATAGCAAACAGTGTGTCTACCATTGAAATCCACCATGTTGTTTTGATGAACCAAAATATAGCGAATATTGGGCTCATTTAGTCTGTCTTAAGCAGTAACAACCAATGGGTGGGGTGGATTTTGTTGATGTGGGCCCTACAATAGAAAAAACCTCAAAAATAATAGATTTTAAATATATATATATATATAGCAACAGCGCCTGCTACTGCTGACGCACGCACCTGCATGCGCTGGAGGTAGGGACCCACCCTGGTGTGTGTTCTGTCCACACTATCCACACCTGGACGGTGGGACCTACCTGATGTATGTGTTCTATCCACGCCATCCAGCCATTGATCAGGTGGCCCACATCACAGGAAGCAGTGGTGATTGAACCGTCTGCCATTGAACCTTTTTCGGTATCACAGTAGTTTTGGGTCAATATAAATTTGTTTTTTTCGTTTCATCCAGGTCAGCATGACCTTGTCAACAGGTTGGACAGCACATAAACATTGTGGTGGGCCCCACATGGGATCCCAAGATGTATGTGTTCTATCCACACCGTCCACAACAGTGGACGGTGGAACCCACTATGATGTATGTGGTTTAGTCACACCGTCCACAGCAGTGGACAGTGGGAACCACCATGATTTATGTGTTTTATCCACACCACCACACCTGGACGGTGGGACCCACCATGATGCATGTGTTGCATCTAAGCCGTTCAACCATTTTGAAAGCTTGTCTTAAGGTTTGAGAATAAAAATAAGTTAGATCTAAAGTTCAAGTGGACCCCACCTTTTAAAGTAGTGGACAATGACGTCCACCGTTCAAAATTTCTAAGGGCTATAGTAGTTCCCTATTAAGCTGATATTTGTTTCCACTTAAGTTATCACTATGTTAACCTATGAACAGGTTGGATGGGAAACAATACATTATGATGGGCCTTAGGAATTTAATGGTGGAAATCATTACCACCACTGATATTTGGGTGTGGCCCATTTGATATACATGAGGCCCATGTGATTAGGCCCATTTTGATGTATTTTAAGGGCTCATGGGTCGAGACCTATTGTGATGTATAAGGGCCCGTAGGTTGAGGCCCATTGTGTTGTATTTGGAGCCCATGGGTTAAGGCCCATTATGATGTATTAGGGCCCATGGGTTAAGGCCCATTGTGATGTACTAGGGCCCGTGGGTTGAGGCCCGTGGGTCGAGGCTCAATGGGATATACATAAGGCCCATTGAATATGATTCCACCGTGTTTTAAGTATTAACCTTTATGGCGGGCTATGCCTTGGGAGCAATGATGGTTTGATGCCCACATTGTAAGTACAATGTTGGTTAAATGTCCGCATTGTAACTCTCCTTAGGGCCCATTGGTAGGCCCATACTTGTTGATAGTTCATGACTGTATAACATGCTTAGTATAATTTCATGACTCATGTCATACGCATCATATGTATGCTTGATGTGAGGAATGTTCGATCATAGCATAAGCTGTTGGGCTGAAACATTTACGAGACTCCTTATAAGACGGAGTGCCCCACATGATCGCGTGGTACACCCGAGATTGCTGCATGACTGACAGTGTGACTCATGCATTTCGCATTATGTGACTTGATCATTGTACGCCCTAGCAACATCAGGGCTGTGCCCTCCACAAGTACATCGTGGAGGGCTAAATGGGACATCGAAAATACTTGTTTCTAGCACTATGGTCACTTAGGATGTCCTTGGGTGAAAATTTCAGAATCTCCGCGGCCAGGAGGTGCCCCAACGTCTAGACCGAGTGGAACATGAGCGCCCGAGTGCCGAATACCAGTAGGTCACTTCTCCCACTGTGTCGTGGTCAGTTGGGATGGGGTGTGGCCTTATCCGCTCGAGCGAGGGGGCTATAAGCTAGGCTGAGTATGACCAGCTCGTAAATGGGTCCGCTATCAACGAGCTGAGTAGGTTTTGGCACACTACTGGTCAAGCGGATAGTGATATCTATTTCGCTCGCTGGGCTGTGCAGCTAGGGAAGAGGCAGTCGATGTCGAGTGTAATAGACACCGGTGATTTTTTCAAAGGGCAACCGTACTGATATGTAGACTTATTGAGCAGGAATTGCATATCCATTCATTCATTCATTCACTATCCACTCGGGCTAGTGGTGCGTAACTATTTGTTACGTGTACCATCACATGGCCAGGATTTCGGTTGGGCGTGCGACTAACCTGAGATCAAGAGTTTACCACATTGTGTCTGACTATCCAAATTTAGATATGGGACTGGTTTGGAAAGAAGTCCCTTGTGATGGACCCCATAGCCTGTGATACTTCGTACTATTATCCCGACTTCACATTCCAGCGTAGTCATTTCATTCACACTACATATTACATTGCATCTGTAGTACTTAGCATTTTGAGTTATTATGTTTTTGCACTTATATGGCCTAGACAAACTTAGTAAGATTTGCATATTGCATTGCATTATCGGCATCTGATATTTGGCTTCCACATTGCATAGTCGATCCGCATTGCGTATTCTGTTATTGAATGATTCATGGACTTACCAGTATATTTCCGCTTACTCTGATATCGTATGATTCTTGATCTTGTCAGTATTTCTGTTTATCCCGATGATGTATGACTTATGGGCTTTATTGTATACTTAGCACTTACCTTACACACACTTTCACCGCCTTCTAAGCTTTCTATAAGCTTATGCACGATAGATGCGTGCAGGTGGCGTTAGGTTGCAGCAGTGTTGAGCTTGGAGCGTGCAGCTGTCTTCTGGAGCTTTGATATATGTATTTCCCTTTCAGCATTGTACTCAATTGATTATATTAGTGGATATGTGATGATGATGTTGCTTTTGTGAATTGGGTATACTTGTGTTTATGCTCCCTTACAAAAAAAAAATCATTCTGAAAATCCTCCTTGTAGGATCCCGGGATCAAAATTTAGCGCGTGCTGCGCTGAGAGTCGAGAATGGGGTACTACGGAGGCTGTCGGCACCGGATTTGGCGATCGAAAATTTTGTGAGCCCGGTTTCCGAGTTTGGGGCGTGACAGGCAGAGCTATCTCAGAAAACATTGCGCTTGCTCAAGAATTGTTCCGGGAGGTGAATCAGAAGACCAGAGGAGGAAATGCGGTTCTAAAGCTGAATATGGAAAAAGCGTATGACAAGTCGACTGGAACTATCTTAAGCAAGTTTTGTTGCGTTTTGGCTTCTGTGACAGATGAGTCAACGTGGTTGAAAACTACTGGACTTCCTGCTGGTTCTCCATTCTCATTAATGGAGAAGTGACCGGGTTTTTCAAGTCATTCCGCGTATTGTGTCAAGGGGACCCCCTATCGCCGAGTCTTTTCATTTTGGGGGCTGATGTCTTGAGCCATAGCCTTCACCATTTGGTGTCAAATGGCAGCTGTATTCTTTTCTCACTTGGGAGAGGATGCCCATAGGTTTCCCACCTATTCTATGCAGACGATACCCTTCTATTTCTTAATGGTGGGAGAGCATCTATGCGTAAGATTGTGGACTTGTTGGAAAAATACCAATCAGCGTCGAGGCAACTGATTAACAAAGCCAAAAGCTCCTTTTTCTGCTCGAAAAAAATCCCTGCCTCCAGGATTCGTGCTCTCACTTCTCTGCTAGGAATTACCAGATCCACTGGCTCTTTTTACTACCTCTGGGTTCCCCTATCCGTTGGTAGGCCAAGGTCTTCTGCTTTTCAGCCTTTAGTGGACAAAGTGGGGGGGGCCGTATAAACGGTTGGACATCCAGATTTCTCTCGCAAGCAGGGCGATTAGTCCTCATAAAGCATGTGTTGTGCAACATTCCTATTCATTCTATGACATCTTCCTCTATTCCAAAACGAGTCATATCCTATCTTGACAGAAAATTTGCTTCCTTCTTTTAGAGGTGGACTAAGGGTAAAAGAAAGCTACATTGGAAGAGTTGGAAGTCTATCACGACGCCTAAGGAAGAAGGTGGTCTTGGTATCAGGAAACTTGCTGATGTGTTGCACGCCTTTCGTATTAAAATGGCATGGGTCCTTCGATTTCACGAAGACTCCAGTCTCTGGGCCTCTTTTATAGCAGCGAAATATAATTTAACCCAAGATCCGATGCGGGCTGATCTCATCCGAGGAAGAGCTTCCCCTTTTCTTAAGATGATCTTTAGCAAGCTTTCCTTCCTTAATGTGAAGGTTCAATGGAGTGTTGGCGCAGGAGATTATAATTTTTAGCAGACAAATTGGACGGGCCTTGGCCCTCTTCAGAATCTTCTGTCGTCTAAGGTTGTAGCCACCGTCCATCCTCTGAAGGTGAATCAGGTCTTGGGCCCTCGGGGTCCGCTTCCTCCATCAAGTGCCCTATCCATGCTCCCCAATGAGGTGACAGATTTCATCTTCCACCATGGCTTTTGCATCTCACCTGAGCCCGATTCCCCCTTTTGGCCCTTTACTTCTTCAGTTTCTTTTTTCGTCAAATCTGCGTGAGATGTCAACAGGCTGAACCGTCCCAGAAAGGGTTGGGCAAGGTGGGTTTGGCATGGTTCACTTTCGCCAAAAATCTCTCTTTTCCTTTGGAGGCTTCTTCAAAAAGCTCTTCCTCTTCAGTTAGCAGTCCAAGCAAAAGGTGTTTCCCTTGCCTCCAAATGTTTGTGCTGCAGAACCGGCACCGAACCAGGCCCAGCTGCAGAATCCTTTTCTCATCTTTTTCTGGATGGACAGATTGCAAAGTCTGTCTGGTATTTCTTTGGTGTGCAAGCAGGGATCTCCACCATGCAGGCGATGACGGTGGAATCCAGAATCGTGCAATGAACAAGCGCATGTGCGGCCAGAAGATTCCAGGGGAAGCAATATCTCCTCACTCCAGCTTTTATTTTGTGGGAACTCTGGCGATCTCGGAATGGGGCATTTTTCGAAGATAAGTTGATGAATTACTGGTCAGTCATTGCTAAAGTCTCCTGGTGGTTGGCGTCTGCCAGGGAAGAGGTCGTCAGGATCAGGTTCTCCCAGCGTCTCCAATCTGTGGACGGCCTACAAAATACCTGTCCAAACCAAATGGCGCAGGCGGTCATACGATGGCAGAAACCGCCCATGGGCTGGGTAAAGTTAAATGTAAACGGATCCTCTAGAGGAAACCCAGGCTTGGTAAGGGGCGGTGACGTTTGTAGAAACGAGAGAGGAGATTTTATTTTCGATTTTACTTATGGGTATGGTAATTCAATGATGAATTTTGGCACCGAGTTCAGGGCGGTTTATGACGGAATTCTCTTGTGCTTGGAGAGAGGCTTCTCACAAATCATTGTCAAGTCCGATTCAAATATGGTGATTAAGATTTTTAATCATGGGGCTCAGACTGGCTGGGTATGGAAAGGGTGGAGAACCCTTATAGACAAGCTCCGGGGTCTCGCAACGGGGAATTTCTTGCACACCACACCTTTAAGGAAGGAAACGGCACGGCTGACGCTCTGGCTCGGATGGAAAGTTTTTCTCAATCTCGGTTATATTTTTCAACTTCTGCTGACCTTCCTAGACAGGTGAGAGGAGTCCTTTTCCTAGACAAAGTGGGGCTAGGTGCGATAAGGGAGAGAAAGATTTCCTTTAATTTTTTATAATTTTTCTGGTTGTTTCTCTATTCAGCCTTTACGATAGGTCTTCTTTTGGTCCTTTTTTCCAAGGAAGACCCGAAGAATTGTAATTTTGTCCAGATATGAATACAACACTCCTTTTTGAAAAAAAAAAGGTTTTGAGAGGTATACCTGTCACGTCTAGAAGGAGCCGCTTTCTCGCTAATAGCTGAAGCCATTTTTCACTCATATGGCCTAGACGCCTATGCCACATGTCAATAGCTGAATCTTCCGCTGTGTTCAACCCACCCTTACACACACTGATACTTTCCTTATAAATGGTACAATACTTTTTTCCTCTAGCTGCGATCAACGAACCCTTGATGAGCTTCCAGCGCCCACCAAGCAAACTGGCTTTCATAGCCATCATCATCCAACCTTTCCATCGACATCAAGTTGAGGAGAATGTCTGGGATATGCCTCACATCCTTGAGGACCAATGTGCAACCCACATCAGTCTTCACACAAATATCACCAACCCTTATGATCTTCGATACGCCAGAATTTTTCCATCTTTATGGTCCCATAATCACCTGACTTGTAGCTTGTAAAGAAGTCCCTGCGTAAAGTCGTATGAAAAGAAGCTCCTGAGTCAATCACCCAGTCAGTGTCCCGAGTCGTAGCCGTGAGATAAACATCATGATCTGTTAAAAGAATAACTACAACGTCGCCATCTGAAGCGACCGCAATGAAATCTGATTCATCTTCCTTCTCCTTTCTTTTTCCTTTTTTGTCGTTCTTATTCTTACGACATTCATTCTTATAGTAGCCCTTCTTGCCACAATTTCAGCATTCAACATCCTTCCTGGTACTCGACTTGCCTCTTGATTTATCTCGGGCCTTCCCGCCCTTCCTATTCTTTCCTCTCCTCAGTTCTTGTGTCACAAAGGCCTCTTGCTGAGTAGACCCCTGAGACTTCCTCCTTGTCTCCTCATTGAAGAAACAACTGGTTACTTGTTCCATAAATATCTTTCCGTCTGGCACATAGTTACTTAGAGACACCACAAATGTCTCCCAACTGTCACGCAATGAACTAAGCAATAGTAAAGCATGTTCATCATCCAAGACCATCTTCATAGTGGAGAGATAGTTCACTATATTGCTGACCTCATTCATGTGCTCGGCCACAGAACCATCATCTTTGAACTTGAGATTCATTAGTCATCTTATCAGGAAGATTTTATTATAGGCTATCTTCCTCTCATACAGCCCTTCCAATTTCAATCATAGGCTAGCGGTTGAGGTCTCCGTAGACACATGGTGGAACACAGAATCATCCAGCCATTGTCTAATAAACCCCATCTCCTTCCGATCCAACTTCTTCTAATCATCATCAGACATATCCTTAGATTTTACTAATATGCCTAAAATTGGAGAATATAAGTCCTTGTAATAAAGCAAGTCTTCCATCTTAGCCTTCCATATGGTCCAGTTAGAACCATTGAGGCTGATCATCCTTGATGAGTCACCTTCCATAATTCAAAACCAATCCTACCCGTTCAATGAACTTAGCTCTGATACCACTTTGTTGGGGGCCTTGCACAAAACCTTAGGATCTAGCCTCCCAAAATAAACCAGAATTATGGGATAATAATGTAATGAAATAAATTAAAGCATAAACCACACCTCACAAGAGATTTTGATGTGGAAACCCCTCAAAGAGGTAAAAACCATGGGACCTCGTCCAAATCAACAATCCACTATGAAGTAAAACGTTACAAGCTTCTTCACTCACGTAGGAGTGGATAAACAATAAAATAATAAAAGAAAAATGGAGTGATCTCACCGATTACGATGACGTAAAAGCGCTGAGACGTCGACTCCCTTCCACAAGCTTCCTCTCTCTCTTTTCTCTATCTCTCTCTCACCTGTGATAACCCTAAACCTTTTAGCAAACCCTTACAAAGCTTTAGGAAACCATCTTGCATTACCTAGAAAAGCCTTAGGCACCCCTATTTATAGTTTAGGAAACTTCCTTTCGCACCTTATTGCGAAAGGACTCAAAATTCCGCAATCCGCACAAAATCACGAAACGAATTGCGTAACCTCGACTGGTCGAGCAGGGTCCTCGACCGGTCGAGCGGCCCACTCGACCGGTCGAGCACCTCCCTCGACTGGTCGAGCACCTCGGAGAAATTCATCAGATGGTCGCTGGACTTTGAGTCAAGCCCCACTCGACTCCACTCGACTGGTCGAGCGTCACCCACGACCGGTCGAGCAGCACAGTGAATTACTCCAATTTTTCACCCGCTGCTCCATCTCTCCTTAGAACTGAGGAGAAAAAACCCCATCAGAGAGCTCCTGTCGGCCTACCATGATGCATCTGTTCATACATTTTCTTATATTATTTTAAAGCATGAGCCCAGGATTAAAACATATTTAATGCTAAAGTACACTACAAGTCATCCACGCGTGGTCGACTTTTGCGCTGGATCTGCTTTACTTTTAAACTCTAGTATTCGACTTTAGCGTTGGATTTGTAGTGGTCGACTTTATATTAAAATAATTTGAGAAGATGGATAGACGACGTGAATAAAAAGATACACTACGGTGATCTCTTATGGTCGGACCAGGTTCGGTTCCCACCTAGTTAAAGGCAGATCCAGCGCTCTAGCGGACCATGGTCATCTCTCGTATGGTCCACTAGAGCATTGGATCTGCCTCATTTTTTTATGAGGTCGGATGCAATCCACTTCCGCCATTAACTCATGAGATCTGTGGGGGGCGTTTAGTTTTGCGCGTTTAATCCACTCAGTCCATCAGTAAACCCCATTCTATCCGGCAATGGGGTAAAGTATCTGACAGAAAAACAACACAGGTGGGCCACAACATAGAAGAATAATACCATAAGGAATCTGACCATAAGTTTGTGTGTGGGGCCACCTCAGTTGGGATGTGTTTATTACTATACACGGTGAACGCAAAGTGCCTCACTTGATGTTCGGACTGGATTGCACGCACGCACCTATAACATTAACCCCACAGGACTCGGACATGCGACTCTACAAGCGTATAATGTCAGACATCAGTTACACAAGGGAATGGATGCGATGAAGCTTCATGCAAAGGGCAATATGGTCTTCTCGATGGCATTTCATTTCAGCTTACCTGCGTGACAGGAATCTTCTTTCCACTAAAAAATTCAAAAGTCAAAAACTACCTCCTCTTTCACAAGGATATTCTTGTCATAAAACAATTTCCTAAATGTTTCTCTATTCTCTCTCATCTCTCAGTATAAATAAAACCCACCATCGACCATCCAAAATCATCAAAACATCCACCTTTTTTTTGTTCAAAACAAGGGATAGAGAGAGAAATGGAAGGTCTGATACCGTACGTTATGCATGCGTTGAAGAAGCAGAAAGATCAAGGCCTCTATCGCAGCCTCTCGGAGGGTTCGAGTAGAGGCAGCCGTCACCCACTCGTGGAGAGGGTGGCTTCCTTCGATGGCTCATCTCACCGTAAGACGAGGTCTGATTTTCAGATTCCTACGTCTAACCTTATGGAGTTGAGGAGGCGCCCTTCTTCCCAACTCAAAATCAAAGACTCCTGCTCTCAAATTCACAACAGATAGACAATTCAAAGGAATAGTAGTTGTTATTATTTTATTTTTATTAATACATTGCAAATGTAAAAGAAATTGTATTTGTCTTTTCTTTTCTTTTATTGTTGTTTATTCTTTTGTTTGGCAATGGACATGTAAAAGTGAGGGTATTTGCCGAAATTTAAGACATTTTTCTTTTTATTTATTTTTCCATTGAGGATCTCAATCTGATGAATGAATCAGATCTTGCAAATAAATTCCTTCCCAGATCTGTTTGTCAGAAAGGATCTCAGCTATTGATCATCACCGATCTGCAAAGGATCAGCATCTCCTGCGATCTTAGCAACCAATCATCCGTTGCAGCAACCCTAATCTGTTGGACCCACCGTCTATATCACCGGTCCGATGCCTCTGCTATCTCTGCTATTGCATCTCAGTGGGCCCAATCTACCCCAGATCAGTTACAGAGGGACGCGGATTTACTGCGAAAGCCTTTCACGGGAAGTTCCCTGCACTGGAAACGTATGTGGGGCCCACTTTGATGTTTATTAGAAATCTACTCCGTTCATCCGTTTTGTGAGATCATTTTAGTGCCTGAGACCAATAGTGAACAGGATCCAAAACTCAAGTGGGCCGCACTGAAGGAAAAGGTGAGCAGGGAAATTCTTACCGTTGAAACCTCCTTAGGGTCGACAGTGATACTTACATGCCATCCATTCCGTTCAGAACGTCATTCCTACTGGATGAACTGGAAACACAAATATTAGACTGATTCGAACGTCATTCCTACTATGAACTGAAAACACAAATATTAGACTGATTCAAAACTTCCGTGGACCCACGAATATTTCAACCGTGGACGTTCAATCCTCACATTTTCTATCCACTCGAGTATTGGATCCGGCTCATTTTTGGGCCCATATATGTGTTTTATCCACACCGTCCATCTGTTTTAACAGATCGCTTTAAGGCTTGAGCTTAGAAGGAAGGCAAATACAAGTCTCCTGCTGGCAGGGGTAAGGGCCCACATGATGTTTGGTTATATGTTCCTAAGGTCACGCAACGAAGCAAACAACACAATGATAAGCCAGAACTTCCACCGAAGAGTTTTCAATGATAGGTCAGCAATGGCTAACGTTTCCTGCATGATAGTTCATTTGAGTTTTGGATATGCTTTAATTTTAGGCTTATACCTTAACTTGAGTTGGCAAAATTGATGGAAAGCACGGATAAAACAAATAAATGCCTTTTTCAGAGGGTATTAGTCCACCACCCAAACCCCTCCGGCCGGGCGTGGGGTAGGTCTCAATGTGGGTTTTGAACTGTTTTGGGCTGGGCTATTTAAAATTCTGATTTTTTAAGCTCTGACTCTTGCCCATTGACAACCCTATTGCCTCATAACCCTCCCTGATGACGAGATTCTATGAGGCCCACAGTGATGTTTGTTTTATCTATGCCATTCAATCATATTGGCAGCTAATTTTAGGGTATGAGCCCAAAAATGGAGCCAAGTTCAAAACTCCACAGGAAATGGTGGGGATAATCATGCCACCAGTCCCCATGATGTTTATTTGCCTAATGCAACGTAGCTGCGAGTGGAACAAGCAATGTTGGTGGGACTCGGACTTAAGGGCCTACCTGGATCAGGATGTATGCATTGTATATTTATGCTGTCCATTTGTTTTTCCAACTTATTTTAAGGCATGGTCTCAAAAATGAACAAGATATAAATTTTAAGTGGATCACGCCACATGAAACAGTGGCTATTGACTATTAAAAACCTCTTGTGGTCACGAAAGTTTTAGATCAAGTTTATATTAATTTATTTATTTTTATCTTTCATCGATAGACATCATGGCGGATGGTCCATGATGGTGTGGACCCTAGGAAGTTTTTAATGGTGGGCATTCAATGACTGTTGCTTCCTTTGTGTGTGTTCCACCTTAAATTTGTATCCACTTCAGTTTTGGGACCATGCCCTAAAACAAGCTGGAAAAATAGATCGACAGCGTGGATATACAATGCATACATCAAGGTTGGCCATATAATCAACGTCCCACTCATATCTCTGGTTATGGGTTGGCAGCCAAGCTGCACTCTTATTTGCCATCCAACATGTTCACAAGGTTATGTAGGCTGAATGAAGGGAAAATACATATATTAGCCAGAACAAAACTTCTATGGTCTCTAGAATTTTTCGATGATACTCATTTAATCCTCACTATTTCTTCTCGTGTGGTTCACTTGAGTTTTGGATATGTTTGGATGGACGGTGTGGGTAAAGCACATACATAATATTACGATGGCCTTAAAGAGTTGGCCACATCATGCTAGGCACCACAAGCAATTTGGCATCCCTTGTCTTTGTTTAAACCCAACTTGACACTGCCAGATTAGACCCTACAAAACCGACACATGGCAACACTACTAAACGGAAGATCATAATGAAATTCTTGTAGCCGATACAACCAATAGAAGAAAAATCGATGAAAGCTAAGGATAATCTTTGCCACAAGACACGCCACTTTTTATTACTCTTCTTCATCATGCTTAGGTTTATGCAAAAAAATGATGTTATGGTTTGCAGGATGATTAAAAGTTGAAGGGGCTAAAAAAATGAGCACAGGGTGATAAGGTTTCAAGTTTGTAACTACAATTTTGATGTAGATGAATGAGTATAACCCCAGTGGGCAATATGTCATGTCAGAACTATGGAATTCCAAAGAGGGAGGGAAAGTGACTTGTAGCATTTGTAGACCGGTAAATTGTGACCTTTGATGGGGTATCTAATTGGTATTAACTTCTAAGTTGAGATGCATGCAATGAATATTGTGGGAATCAAAGCCAATGGATCAAAATTATAGCTATTTGCCTGCATTTTAACTGGCTTTAGCATGTACAATATCTTTGGTAATTCTGAGACAAGGAAATATTTATCTTTAGCATGCACATTAAGTGAATTGTGCATTTTTCACTTAATTTCTGAAAATTCATCATAAAACTGAATTAGAAGTATAGCCTATAACCAATTGGATCTTAGTAAACTAATGAGGGAGTTGGGTCTAATACACAATAGAACCTAAGTAGTCAAAACTAGTTGACCCAGCTTTGAGATTTAATGCAGATGAATAATTTGATCCCCAACCCAAAAGTTATGTACAGTGTACTCAAGTTTTCAGTTTGTACAAGTGGGGCCATAGTTCACTAATCCAGATCATTGGTCTGAAGATGAGAGCATATGCATATTATCAAGGCAATGATCAAGTAGTTTCTCTTAAATACATATAACTAATGGATGTCCTAATCACTTGAGGTGAACCTTAGCTGCTAAATTGGTATTAGGAAGTGGGTGTGGCAGTGGATGTAGAAACTAGTACTAAATAGACATACTCAAGCCTGGATTTTCTAGGGATTGTGTGAGATTTTAAGGCAGGTTGTGATATGTTAAGACATTAACTATTTACTTGATGATTCATGTGAATGGATGGGATGGATAGATGGATGTGATGGTTGGATGGATGGTTGTATGGTGGGGTGGATGGGATGATTGGATAGATGGATGTACACTGATGGATTGTTGTATGATTGGATGGATGGGATGAGATGGATGGATGGATGTATATATAAATTGGTAATAATTATTTACTTTTGTAATATATTATCATATCACATGCATTTGACTATAACCTTGATTTTGTTACATTGTTATTTCACCTTAAGAACACCTTAAACGTGGTGGTTTCATAAGGTTAAAATGTAATGATTATGTTTTACTTCACCCTCTTCCTTTCACAAGTGTTTTTGACTATTGATTTATGAACTATAGTTTTTTATTAAACTAACACATAGAAATGATAATAATGGCTCATTTACTTTGCATTGAAAATTTAAATTGTATTATATATTTTTTTTATTTGAAAATAAGAAAATAATGAATTATAGTGATGTTAGATAACATACAATGTATTTATCAAGTATATATACGGTGGATTGTGATGATTTTAGATTAAATAAAATGTGTTTATCATGTAAATGGGCATAAGCGTAGCCCAAAGGCAATAAATTTCAGCTATTTTTTTATGCATCGGAATAAATTTTGATGGCATACGCCATCAAATGGAAAAAATATCAGATAAGAACAACGGTTCTAAGCCATCGAATAATTTTCTAGAATGACATCTTAGACCTGCCGAATATTTCCCATGCCGAAAACCTCATTCAACAGTGCTCTTGACACAATAAAAAATAATCAGTAGGAAGATTGATGGTTCAAACTTACTAAATTTATTCTCCACCTAAACCCATATTTGACTTTTCTATTAAACCGAAGAAAAATATAAGGCAATATAAAATCATCGAATTCTGTTTCCGACATCAAAATTTTGACAGCCTTTCTCACTCTCAATGTCCATTGATTTCTGCTAAAATCCATAGTTTTAAATTATTAAATATGGCCCTTTTCACATAATAGTTATTATTGCACCATTACACTCACATGCTTAAATGAAAGTCCTTTCATCCGGAAGGTAAAAATAATCTTCTAAAAAGATGAACCTTCATTTTTGTAAATTGCCTTATCTCCTACTGTTGTGGGTAAATAAACAGCTAGATTGTATGAACTTCGATTACCCAATCTACTTCCATGACTCGGGTCATAAGCATTTCTGTTTGATTCAGGCCGCATTGACCAAACACAAATTTCAGGTGTGGTTTGTATATTTTCCAAATGATTTAGTCAAATGTATCTCAGCCTTTTTTTTCCACAAAACAAAAAAATAATAATAATAATAATAATAATAAGTAAATAAATAAATCTCTTTAGGTGTAGCCTACCAAATCAGCTGTCCTGTTATTTATTCCTTCCACGTGTCTGCATCTCCACGGGTGCCATTAGCAAGCCATTATAGACCAAAAAAAAACAAGAGTGGGCCTTATCCATGGTGGGTTCAGCGAGCCTGCCGTTTCAAAAAGTGAAAATAAAGTTCCTAACCCGTTCATAAAGTCAAAATACAATAAAAAATCAAACATCATTGAGTGCCTGAAATGCCCCCTTTGTTACTCAAAATTACTAATCTTCCTGACGTGGAAGTCTGTCAGCCATACGTCAGAATCACGCTGGTCCATTGAATCATTCGTCACGAGGTCCACCCCTACAGAAAGGCGTATGGACGGTTTAAAAGAAATTGCCAGCTGTCCATGTTCAAACTACAGCTGTGGAGCGCAATACTCTGTTGTTCCAAAACTCAGATGAGCCGCAGTACGGGGAATCGTATTAAGAGGGAACGGCCATGGCCCACCATCTATTATCATGGGGCCCACTGTGTTGTGTATCTATAATCAAGGCCTTGTAGACCTTTCATCCAGTTTAGACTAAAGATTAGGCTAAGATGCAGGCTGTTTAACGCCTTATGTGGGCCCCTTGTCAAATTCAAGGGTGAGTGTTTCCTCCCATCTCATTCCCTTCGCCGTGGCTTACCGTAATTTTGGATCTGGCCGATTTTTGGGTATTAAGGGTCCTTTGCGGTGACCCATCTGATAGACGGGTTGGATGGTGTAGATAAATCACTGACCCACGTCATCCCGGTACCACCATAAGCCTATTGGTACTGGTACAACCGTAGCGTGCCCCGTTCTGACGGTGCTTCGCAGGACATCGATCTGTACCATCAAAACTGTAGCCCCCAGCATGAAGATCAGGTGGCACAAAAATCAGGCCAGTCCGGCCATCAACTGGGCCACCCTATTGGAATCAATAGATAAAAGATAGTCTGACTAAACATTCAGCTGTGGCCCACCTAGTGAGTGGACATTTGGAGCCCGATCCATCCTTTATATGGTCCTATAGTTGAGCAGACTGAATCTCATACGTGTAGGCCACATGTATTGAAATTGACTGCTTAGATAACGAACTAAGATCAACGGAAATGCTCACATCCAACTGCTGATAGACCATAGCGTCCAACCACCGGATAACTTTGAAGATGTCAGTACCTGTGACGTCCAATCCGCCCAATAAGTTGGTCCCACCTCAGCTCCATCTATTCATCATGCCGATGACACTTGTATTTTATTTATCAGCTGCTATAAATTGTTTTCTATGATGCGGCCCACCTGATACGTTCATAAGGCTGATTTTTGCCCAAAATGATATCATGATGGGATCAAACTATTGGACAGCAGCATGATTCCATACGTGGTTCACAGGGTTAATGTTACAGTTAATAAGTTGGAAGTTATGAGTTAGGTAGACAGTAACTTCTTGTCCATCTGATTGGATAGGAACTTCTGGCCCATCTGATTTGGATGCGAGCATGTATAATATACTAAGGGCCGACTGTGATGTTTGTGAGAAATCCACCCCGTACATCCGTTTTGTGAGTTCTTTTTAGGAAATGAGGAAAAAAATGAACCGGATCCAATGCTCAAGTGAGCCGAAAACGTGAGAATTGAACGTACACAGTTGAAATATTCATTGGGCCACATAAGTTTTTATTCATGCCAATATTGATATTTTCAGTTCATCTCAGTAGGAATGAACGGTATGGTTGGAATGTAAACATCACTGTCAGACCCAAGGAGGTTTCAACAGTAGGAATTTCGCTAATCACCTCCTCCTTTAGTACGGCCCACGGCCCACTTGAATGTTCACTTTTGATTTCATATCTTAAAATGAGCTCACAAAACGAATGGACGGGTTGGATTCCTCACAAACATCACGGTGGCCCCACCTAAGTTTCCAGAGGCTTCAGCAGGAAATCGCATTTAATTTCTCAGTACGCAATCCGCTTCCGTCCATACTAGATCACGATAATCGCATTTAATTTCTCAAGAGGATAGCGATGAATCTTCCAAAGAAGGGTAATATAGTCTTTTCGACGGCGTTTCATTTCAACTTCCCAGGAATCTTCTTTCCAGTCAAAAAGCAAAAGTCAAAAACCACCTCCTTCTTCAGAGGGGTATTCTTGTCATAAAACAATTTCCTAGTCGGTTCTCTATTCTCTCTCATCTTTCGGTATAAATAAAACCCACCATCGACCATCCAAACTCACCAAAAACACCTTTTTTCGTTCAAAACAAGAGATAGAGAGAGAAATAGAAGGTCTGATACCGTACGTTATGCATGCGTTGAAGAAGCAGAAAGAGCAGGGCCTCTATCGCAGCCTCTCGGAAGGTTCGAGCAGAGGCAGCCGTCACCCACTCATGAAGAGGGTGGCTTCCTTCGATGGCTCATCTCACCGTAAGACGAGGTCTGATTTTCAGACGCCTGCGTCTAACCTTATGGAGTTGAGGAGCCGCCCTTCTTCCCAACTCAAAATCAAAGACTCCCGCTCTCAGATTCACAAACAGATAGACAATTCAAAGGATTAATAATAATTGTTATTGTTTTATTTTTATTAATACATTGCAAATGTAAAAGAAAATGTATTTCTCTTTTCTTTTTCTTTTTTAATGTTGTTTATTCTTTTGTTTGGCAATGGAAATGTAAAAGTGTGGGTATTTGTCGAAATTTAAGACATTTTTTCTTTTCTTTATTATTATTATTATTTCCTTTTGAGGCCCCAATACGATGAATGTATCAGATCTTGCAAATAAATTTCTTTAGTGAATTAATCATTGCCAGGGCTAGAGGAGAGAGTCAGGTGCAGAGATCCTCTTGAATGAGATCTGGACCATTCAGCAAGTGAGATCGATCATCAGCATGTTCTGGGACAGAAAATCAGGCCAGGCCACTAACCAGGTGGGGCCAATAAATCGACAGTTCAGATTATCCGTGGAAGTGGTCATCTAAACCGTCCACACGTTGGATAGGCATGCGTTGTGACTAACTTGACTTATTCCCACTAACCTCGGAATGGCAATGAGATGGACGCCGTGTCCCAGTCTCCTAAGACGTGGGCTTGGGCACCTAAACTTGGCTCGATGGTTAGACCCGGGCTTGAAGATTAGCCATGTGTCTGGCCCAGTGGGGCCAGGGCTAAGCCAATTATGAATGACCTGGTCCGATCATCAAGTGGCCCACGGTTAAAGATGCTTAAGAATAAATGGTTCCCATTCAACATGCATGTGTCCTTTAAAGACTCATAGATATGGGGTAATTTCTAACAATCTAAACCGTTTTAAAAAACGGGACACGCCATTGATGGTGGATATAAAATAAAAATAAAAATAGAGTGAATGAAAGAGGAGAGAAATGGTGGATATGAAATTCTAGTGGGAATGTAACGTGGCTGTATTTTATTGAATCCCAAACTGTCTAAACCAGGATGACCTGACTCTGTGGGGCTCGCTGTGATGTATTTATTTTATCAATGCCGTCCATCCGTTTTTCCAGATCATTTTAGGACATTAGTTAAAAAATGAGAAAGATTCAGAGCTCAAGTGGACCACACCACGGAAAACAGTGGGTTAATGATGGCCATTGTGGAAAACTTCATGTCCCACCGTGATATTTATTTTCCATCCAATCTGTTCATGAAGTTACATAGACATGGATGAATGGGAAACACAAATATCAGCTTGATCCAAAACTTCCGTGCCCATAACAAGTTTTCATGTGGTCAAGACCATTTGAGATTTAGAACTGCATCAAATGAGCTGATAAAATGGATGGACGGCGGGGATAAAAACCGATACATCAAGGTGGGCCCTACTGAGTCGGGTCACCAGGAATATCCCTTGTGACGCAATCCGCGTCCCAGTCAATGATACATGGCACAGATATCGATCTAATGGTACCCACCGTGTGGACGGTAAAAGGTCCAAATTCAGCCAAAAAAAAAAAAAACTCTCGTTATTAACTTACTATTAATCGGAGCTCAGCGTCACCCAATGAATCTGTGCTTCATCTACAGTGGGGCCTACGATTTGGACGGTTTGGATCGAGATACATATACAACATGTACATTGGAAGTGTGCATGAGCATGGATGGTCATACTCCGCACTGCAAATGAGAAAAACCCTGCCAACGATTCCCCCTCACCCCGCGCCAATATCCAGACCACAGACCGTTGAAGGGCACTCCGGGACTGTCCGAGGTTACCGTTATACCGGCCTGGATTTTCATAAAATGACAGAAATACCCTCCATTCTCAGTCGGAAGTTTTTAGATATGACGCCCTCTGTCCTTGGCTCTGTGCTGAGCGAATGCTCCAAGTCACTGCATCCTTTCAATTTCGGCCGTTCGATCCACGCCTTGATTCTAAAACGGAAATCGCTGCATCTGGATCTGTACTTGCAGAACCATCTGATCAATTTCTACGCGAAATGCAAGAGAATGGCGTGTGCGCAACGGGTGTTCGATGAAATTCCCGTGAGGAATATGGTTTCTTGGACCGCGCTCATTTCGGGCTACGACCAATGTGGGAGAGCTGACCAGGCTTTGGAAGTCTTCTCCACCATGATTTCTAAAGACCCGTCTTCTCGTCCGAATGAATTCACCTATGCAAGTGCTGTCAGCGCGTGCACTAGGCTAGAGTGCTTGGCTCAAGGAATGCAGGTTTGTCGCTGGAGAATTCCCTTGCTTGCGGTGATTACGCATGAATACATAGATAATGCTTATAGATATGTACATACATACAAACGTGTCTTGGGTGCAGTCATTTGGAGACTTTTCTTGCTTGTAGTGTTTATGCATACATTCATGGAGGCTGGTTCCTCTTCTTTCATGTCCTCATGGAATAAGCTTATAGTACAAGTTCTGTGGGTGGAGCCCACTGGGTGGGTTATGTCTGATATCCAACCTGTCCAGCAAGGTTGCCCCACCATGGAAATCGATGCCCAAAAAATCCAGAAGATCTAACCATCATGTGAGCCACTACCTGAATTTGGAGGTTTTTGGATGGTTGTGCATTGTTTTCTATGGTGGGGCCCACTGTTTTTTATATGCCATCCAACCCACACATTAGGCCATGATGATGGGATGCACCAAAGATCAGGCTTATGAAATCATTAGGTGGGCCACACTATAAAAAACAATGGACAGCCTCCAAAAACCTCCACATTTACATGGTGGCCTGCATGATGGTTGGGTCGGCCTATTTTTGGGGCATCCAACTTTTTCATGGTGGGTCAACACTTACTGGACAGGTTGGATGCTATAAACACACCCCGCAGTGAGCCCCCATTTAGTACTTGTAGAATAAGCTTATTCTACAGGGACTCGTACAGGAAGTGGCCTCTATGTACTGACTCCATATAGAAAGTTTGTTATGGATGGACCTTATAGCAGTGTCTGATCAATATCAGATGGTGATAAGAAGTTGGTGCTACTCAATTTGAAAATTTAGGAGGTGGTGGGATCACTGCCCGATCTTGATTAGCCAGTTCAAAGTTCAGGCAAGTCCAATCATCAGGTGGGCCACACATGTAAGTTGAACATGGATAACTGGCAACTTTATTGAACTGTCTGTTGTTTTTTGCATGTGTACAGCTCACACCTAAGGAGTTAATCAGCCTGATTTTTGGACTAAGCCATTTGCACCGTGGGTCCCCCCTAACGCTGCTGATGGTGTGGGATATATCTGAGTTGCAGATCAAGTGGGCTTGTGTTGTAGGTGACCCAGTTCAAAGTTCAGGCCATTTCAACCATCAGGCAGGCCACACATGTATGTTGAAGTGGACAATGGGCAATTTTATTAAACTATCCATTGTTTCTTCATGTGTACAGCCCACATCTGATAAGTTACCCAGCCTGCTTTTTGGACCAGGCCATCTACACAGTGATTCCCACATGATGCATGGCCCGGATATCCCAAACAATGCAGAGGGAACTGCAGTGAGGTGGGCGTTAGCATAGCTAAATTATAATTTGGAACCTGGCTATTATTTAGTTACACTGTATTTTTGGGTTACAAATGAAGTCCATCAAAGCATGATCATAACTCATGTTATTGAATTTTTACTTTTCCTACCATAAATGATTGAAATCCATGCAATGCATTCATTTATATCTTCATTCTTTTCTCCTACAAGGTCCATAGCCATGCACTTCAGAGGGGCATTGTAGCCCATGTCCTAGTCTCCAATGTACTCATCTCTCTGTACATGTCCAGCGGTTGCGTCACAGAAGCAGAACTAATTTTTAAAGAAATCCCTAACCCAGATCCAGTTTCGTGGAACTCTCTCATTTCAGGTCTCTCACAGAATGGATTCTTTCAAACTGCACTTGAACGATTTCAGAGAATGAGAGAGTTGGATGTGAGAATAACCTCTTTCGTTCTCCCTGCTGCCATCGTGGCCTGTTTGGAGGACGAGATGAATGGGAAAGGGATCCATGGACTTGCAATTAAGATGGGATTGGATTTGGGTTGTTTTACAGGAAGTGCTCTAATAAGAATATATTCTGAATTCAAGAACATGGGAGACGCATTTGCAGTATTCCAAATGTTGGGTTTCAAAGATGTTGCTTCGTGGAACTCTTTGATCGAAGGGTACAGCAGAAGCAGTCAGGGAGAAAGAGGTCTGCAGCTTTTCAGTGCTTTTATGGAATCAGGGCTAAAAGCAGATGAAATTACCATGATCAGCGTCATAGGTATCTGCACTAGTTTGGTCATGCTTGATTATGGTAGGCAATTGCACTGTCTGAGTGCAAAAACCGGCCTCAATGAAGGAATCTGTGTCGAGAACTCCATGATCGATATGTATGCAAAATGTGGAAGTTTAGAAGATGGGATTATGATCTTTAGACAAATGAAAGAGAGGAGTGTCATTTCATGGACAGTGATGATGGGAGGACTGGGGCATCATGGAAGAGCCAACGACGTTTTACAGCTGTTTGAAGAGATGAAGAGAGAGGGGATGAAGCCTAACAAGGTCACATACACATGCGTTTTATCCGCGTGTGGGCATAGCAGGCTTGTCAATCTTGGGCAGAGCGTGTTTGAGTCAATGGAGATTGAACCCGAAGTGGACCATTATGCATGCATGGTGCACCTTTTAGCAGGAGGAGGAAGACTTGAGGAAGCTGCGGCATTCATTAGAAGCTCACCCGTGGAGTATGGAGAGGTGTTGTGGCAGAGCTTTCTTGTTGCTTGTAAGAATTTGGGTGAGTGGGAGAGAGGAATGGGGGTTGCAGAGAAGATCTTGCGAGCGGGCCCGCCAGCTGATTCACCCACGTTGGTGCTTTTGTCACACGTATTTGCAGCTACAGGGAGATGGGAGGAGGTGGGGAAGTTGAGGAAAGAGATGAAGGAGAGACAGATGAAAAAAGAGCCTGGGTGCAGCTGGATTGAAGTCGATGGTGAAGTCCAGATCTTTGGAATGAAGAAACAAGTACGAGGTTGCATTTCCACAGACCCTGTTTGACTCCAAGGATGTCCCAGCAGCCCTAACCTTTGGTGCCTACCAAGAGATGAAGAAATCCCTTCAAATCTAAGCAACTGGAAAAGGTAGCAAATATTTCCTTACATGAGATGGGACTCCTTTTAGGAGTGGAATTTTAGTCCCAGATGTATTCACAGACAATGGAGAAAAAGGCAAGAGAGCTTAACAAGGGAAAAGAGATAAAGGGGCAGAGGAAAAATTGAGAACTATGTCGATGATTTGAAGATGGCCATTGCCAATGTCAATGGTTGAGATGATGGAATGACAGTGAGGTTGCTCACAAAGGCCCATCTTGTACAGTAGATGAACTAAGATGAGGAAGAAATGAATGTGGAAAGCTCCATTTACTGTTAAAATGAGTTGAGAAGAAACAAAGGAACAAGTACCTCCATTGCAAGCTTGAATCTCCCACTCAAAGTGGGGTTTTTCTTTTGGAATTTATTACTTTTATTCAATTCTCATATACAACTGAGATCCAGTTGTTTGTTGTGGAACCAGTATGGTTTGCATAATTTGTATTGGATATAGAATATAATTTATTAAATTATTGATTATGTGAAGTGTAACTGTATTCACAATTGTAATTTACATGAAGTGTTTGGATGGCTATCCAATCGAATTCCAATAATTTGGTATAATAAAGTGGGAAACAATGAAATTGTACTTACCTTCTAACATTCATATACGACTCGGCTCTAGTTTGCAGTTGTGCTACTTTCAAATTGGAATTGAAAGGAACATAACTGCAATTTGGCGGCTATCTTTTTTCTCATTTCTGCTCAACTCCAATTTGCTAGCTTCTACATTACTTCATTACGTGTGGTTATGGGTTTTACGTTTAACGATGCTTAATGTAGGACATGGGTTCAGACACGTTTTGAATTTGAAGTTTTTGGGAAGCAGAATTCAGCTTGAATTATGGTCTGTTTGGATGCAATATCGAATTGATTTTTAATTACTTGTCTGATAGTATGGAAAATGCCCGACTTTGTAATTGCCTTAATCAGCATTAATCTTGAGGGTCTGGCCTCCAAATTGCCGCTATATTACTTTCAAGCTGACTCCAAACTTAACTGAAAGGACTACTTCTGAGTTGTGAATTATTGCAGACATCATCACAATTCAATTCAACTGTGCATCCAAACGTAGCTTAAATTGAAATTACATGACAACTGGTCTGGATGGCTCAATTTGAAGAACCTGAAGTTGTTACATAGTTCCTACACTTGGGTGTGATCAATGTTATGTGGCAGTGTAACAAATATAGCTGATATTTTGAAATCTTGCAATAATATCGTGAAAAATACAGTAAATTATAATATTGTCTTTATCACATTCAGATTTTATAATATTCATTTATCTTCCATGCTTCAAGCAACTCGGATGTGTCATGCCCAGGGCAACTCAACATCAAGCTCATGAAAAGCCACATGTTGCCACTATCCATTTTAAAGCATCTCACATGTGCTACATATGCTAATCGGGCATGAGCAAATGACTAGCAAGATATTTTTCTTCTTTCAAACGCTGAATTTGTAATTCTTAATTTCTAAGAATATCTTCTTGAAAATGAAACAATAAAAACAATATTTCCTTTCCAACAGCTTCTTGGAACTACGGTACCTTGAGAAACATTGTTTCCTTTCCTGTGCTTTCCACTATTTAAACAGATCCCTTCAGGATTTTGTTTTAATAACATATATTTAAATTTTAAATTTATTTATTAATTAGAATAAATATTTTTAAATATTTTATTTTCAACAAGGTTTCATAATAATATGTCCCAAGAAAAACCTTAAAATTTGAAATTTCCCGATGAATTTCCTGGCGAGAAATTACTAAGAATGAGATTGGTCGCTGTGTTTTGGTCCATCTAGGTGCCACCGTTGATGGGCCAAAGCCCTTCAATTGCACCTGTTGCAAGATTCAACCTAAGGTTAGGTATATGTGGGGCCCACTTTAATTGGTCCAAACCAACGGTAGGCCCGGCCATGGATGATCCACGACCATTAATCCCAAACTATCGAAACAGCCATCTCTCTTTAATCCCTAAACCGCCCAACCATTTCCTGAATTTCAAGCAACGGTAATAAGGCAGGGGTTGTTATTTCGAGTTCAAATCCAGACTGCTGATATGTCTGGCCAGTCGTTGGATGGAAGATGCCCTGAAGTCTCATCCACGAGACAATCTTAATGCTTTGATTGGTGGGCCAGCAAATAGATGGCTCTGGAAAACAACGGTCCCTATTCCACTTGAAAAAGGTGAAAGATTTTATGGTTAGAATCTTCTGATTTTTGTAGGACGTGGTCCATCGATATGGGGCCGTCAAATTAACGGTGTGAATTATCGAAAGATGGCTCTTCTAGCGGAGGCTTAAGAGTCAACGATCGGCCTCACGAGGAAAAACATAAAGGTCAACGATTGCATGCCGGATTCATATTTGTAACGCTGTAGGATAGGACGTGGATTACGGCCAACCTGTGCGGGTCACTGTTCTGTTCGTGTTTTATCCACACCGTCCATCCATTTTAACAGATCATTTTAAGGAATCAAATAAAAAACTAGACAAATCCAAGACTCGAGTAGGCCACACCACAGGAAACAACGATGATTGAAAGCTTACCATTGAAAACTTCCTGGCAGGTCATTTTGAACAGTGGGCCCTAGGACTGCTTGAATGGTGGTGTCATTATCACCACTGCTTCATGTAGTGTGGCCTTCTTGTGCCTTGGATCTCCTCTTTTTGGATTCATGCCTTAAAATGTTCTATTAAAATGAATGGACGGCATGGATCAAACACATATACTACAATGGGCTGAACAGATCAGCCCCTATCAGAAACGAGTCCGTCCTGGTAGGAGCTTGTTCGGCCCTTGAATTGCACCTGTAGCAAGATTCAACTAAGGGTGGGTATGTCACTCCCCTTTGGCACATATGAATCATAAATTGATATGATTTTTGAGCCTTGGACCTAATCCAGAAGGGCGCATTTGATGGTCAACTTGAATATCATGCATATATCAAAGTGGGGCCCTCAGAACTCGTCTATCTAGTAAGGTACCATGCAGCTCTATTTGATCATTTCTATATATGTATATTTACTTATATTTTATTATTTTCTTGAGAAGTCAGAACAAAGTTCAGATGGGTGATGTGGGCTAACTCATTGATAGCCATATGTGCGAGTCAGGCCGGGGAAAGATTGGCCCAAGCTTGACCATTTAACTTAGCTTGAACCCACTTCCAACTCGGCTGGAGTAGTTGACCCACGGGCTAATCCATCCCACGTGCATTGCATGGACGCGGATTGGGTACTACCCCACCTGTCCCAACTCCCGAGGCAGGGGCTTTGAGGGGGACACAAAGTTTCGTGGGGCCACTATGATGTTTGTGGGAAATCCAATCTGTTCATCCATTTTTTGAGCACTTTTTAGTATAAACGAGTAAAAATGAGGAGGATCCAAAACTTAAGAAGGCCACATGAGATGAAACAGTGGGAAAAGGAATGCCCATTGTTGATACCTTCCTAGCCTGTTAATATTCCATCCAAACCGTCTATAAGGTTATTTTCACTTAGATGAAGTCAAAACACTAATTACTTAAGCTGAAACAAAACTTTCATGGCTATATAAATATTTCAAAGGTGGTCATTAAATTCCCACTGTTTCCTCTCGTGTGGCTCATTTAAATTTTGAATACACCTTATTTTTTGTCACATGTATTAAAATGAGCTAAAAAAAAAACATATGAACAGTAGTTTTCTCACAAACATCGCTGTGGCCCCGCACCAGATTCCTTGTGCAGTAACTCGGTGCCAAAGGCTTTTGCGGGAAATCCGCCTCCCTTTGAGGGGTGCACCGTGATGTATGGGTTTATCCACACCGTCCATTCATTTTTAATGGTGGTCGTTTATCTACATCATAGAAAGCAACGATGATAATGATGCTCCCGTTGAAAACTTCTAAAGCTCGTAACAATGTTTATTTGCCATCCAACATGTTCATGAGTTCTTAAATGAAGGCAAAACAAAAATAACAGCTTGATCGAGACTCCCAAAAAGTTTTTAATGGTGGTCGTTTAATCCCCACCTTACGGTCCAGTGAAGCCTTAGATCTGCATTATTTTTTGTATTATGCCCTAAAATAGCATTGAAAAGTAAATGAACGGTGTGGATAAACTCCAAAATTACATTGGCCCTAATAGCCCGAAGCCTGTTCCGAGCTGGGATGGGCGGGGGAGTAACCAAGCCGCCTACACGCGGCGATGCACGTCCTGGTGCTTAGGACAGATTCGTTCCACGTGCAGTTGTTCGATTTTCTTGCAGCCCTGGACACTGCATACTCATGCAAACATAAAATATACACGTGGCATACATATAGCTTAAGTTAAACGGTCCAATATTGTGACCCATTATCTATGGAGCGGACCCACGATGTAAGGATCTATTAGACGATCCTAAGATTATACAAATGTAAATTTATTCGTTGAATCTAGAACATCAAATTTCAACCGTCCATTAGATGTCCATAAATCGTTAATATCACAAAATCACCAAAAAATTTATATTTTACGAATATATTTTGGGGTCCATGATTTTGGAATGTTTAATTTAAGTTTAACATTCCCCAAGTATATAACTTATGTCTGCATGTGTATGGAACATCACGCTCTGCGAGAGTATCAAAACTTTTCTTTCCTCTCTCCTGCATTTTCGCGGGAGAAATTTCCAACTGTACGACCCATATATGGCCCACCAACCTTTTTAGGCCCACATGCTTTTACCTCCCAAGAATAAGCCCCAGCTGTACCGCCCCATTTCTCAAGTCGAAAATGCCCCCGCTTGGGAGGCGGATCGCCTGGTGCTCGAAGACGAGCGCTGACGCTCCTATAACTCCGAGTTGTACGAACGGTTCAAAAGATATCAAAGTTAGATGGCCCACAGTTATGTATTTATTATATCCACAACGTTCATCCATATTTCGAGATCATTTGGGAGCATTATCAAAATAAAAATAAAAATCATACCCAAAGATCAACTGGACCACACCACAAAGAGCAGAAGGGAAATTGATTTTCATTGTTAAACATTTTGTAGGGCCCACCATAACATTTATTTTTCATCCAATCTATTCATAAGGTCACAAAGACCTGGATGAAAAGGCTAAACAAATTTCATAATGATCCCAAACTTCTGTAACCCCTAAAAGGGTTTCAACGGTAGACGTTCAATTCCCCACTGCCTTTTACAGTGTGGTCCACTTGATAGTTAGATCTATCTTATTTTTTGTCTCAAGCCTTAATATGAGCTCGCCAAATAGATGGACGGTTTGGATATAACACAGACCTCGTGATGGGACTCATAAAAGCAACAAAAATTCCACAGTAAAAAAAAAAAAAAAAAACTCAGACTGTCGCGGCACTACCGCCTATACGACAGTGCCACACCAGTCAAGCAGAATTTTATTTTATTTTATTTTTAGAAGGAGAACTTTTTCCCCCTTACATTTTTCTCTAATACATAATTATGTAAATATGTATATATAAGTATATAAAAATATTCTTCTATCTTTTAATTCATTTCTTTGTCTATTTATTTAACAAGCATATCTCCTAAATTAGAATAAGTTATTTAACGTACCACATATGATTTTGGGGTAGGAGAAGCTAATTTAGCCAACCAACGTAGTAATTTTCCAAGATTCCATCGAGTCGATGGTCAAAAATCCATTTCATTCACCTCACGGTCAATTTCATTCATTTTATTCACTTCACGGTCAATTCGCTTCACTTCACGGTCATTTCCATGCATTTCATGGTCATTTTCAGCGATTCTGTTTAGATTCACAGTCATTTCCATGCACTTCATGGTCAATTCCCTTCACTTCACGGTCATTTCCATGCATTTCACGGTCATTTCCCTTCACTTCACGGTCATTTCCATGCATTTCACGATCAATTCCGGCGATTCCGTTTTTATTCACGGTCATTTCCATGCACTTCACGGTCACTTCCCTTCACTTCACGGTCATTTCCATCCATTTCACGGTCAATTCGCTTCACTTCAGGGTCATTTTCATGCATTTCACGGTCATTTTCGGCGATTCCTTTTAGATTCACGGTCATTTCCATGCACTTCACGGTCAATTCCCTTCACTTCACGGTCATTTCGATGCATTTCACGGTCAATTCGCTTCGCTTCATGGTCATTTCCATTCATTTCACAGTCATTTCCAGCGATTCCATTTAAATTCACGGTCATTTCCATGCACTTCACGGTCAATTCCTGTCACGCCCCAAACTCATAAAACGGGCTCACAAAATTTTCGATCGCCAAATCTGGCGGCGACAGCCTCCGCAGTGCCCCATTCTCGGATCCCGGCACTCACGTGTCCGATTCCGATCCTGGGATCCTATAAAGAGGATTTTCAGTATGAATTTTTTTTTGTAATGGAGCATAACCACAAGCATAACCAAGCACAAAATAACATCACCACATATCCACTATATCAAAACTTTAAGTACAATGTGGGAAGGAAAATACAGGATAATCAAAACTCCAAAATGATCTGATGTGCGCTCCTGCCTCAGGCTGCTCCGATCCAAGGCCATCTGCACGCAACGGTCGTGCATAAGCTTACAAAAACTTAGAGGATGGTGTAAGTGTGTGCGTAATGCAAGCGCCTAGTGTACAATATTAGAGTAATGCGGAAATATGCGATAAGTCCATGAATGTTATCAGCTGTACCAAATCTATGTGATGCAAGGCATGAATGCTATCAGTCATACCAAGGTCATGCGATGCAAAGCCTATGTAGCCAAATGTCATATGCGATATGCAAAGCAAGCATGCCAGTACTCATCAAGTATACATATCAGTACAGTTTCTCTCTGGGATATCACCGAGGTCTAGTACACTCCACACTGACTGCCGCCTCCCTAGCCGCACAGCCCAGCGAGCGGAATAGACCTCACCATCTGCTGAATCAGTAGTCTGCCAATACCTACCCGGCTCGTCGATAGTGGACTCATTTGCAGGCTAGTCAAACTCAGCCTAGCTTATAGCTCCCTCACTCGGGCAGATAAGGCCACAACCCCTTCCAACCGACCACGACATAGTGGGAGACATGGCCTATTAGTATTCAGCACTCGGGTGCTCGTGTATCCACTCAATCTAGATGTTGGAGCAGCTCCTGGTACCAAAAAGATTCTGAAATTTTCACCCAAGGACATCCTAAGTGCCCACATTACTAGAACCAAGTATTTTCGGTATCCGATACGGCCATCCATGATGTACCTGTGAAGCCACGACCCTAATGTCAGTAGGGCGTATAATGATCAAGTCACACATATGCGAGATGCATGAGTCACACCGTCAAATCATGCAGCAATCCGGCGCGTACCACACGATCATGTAGGACACTCCATCTCATAAGGAGTCCCGTAAATGTCTCAGTCCAACTGCTTATGCTATGATCAAACATTCCTCATATCAAACATACATATGATGCGTATAGGCATGAATTATAGAATTGTACTAAGCATGTTATAAAGTAATGAACTATCCTTATAACGCAGATGGGCTTAGACGGCCTACACACAACAAGTACGGGCCTATCAATTGGCCCTAGGGAGAGTTATAATGCGGACATTTAACCAACATTATTCTTACAATGTGGACGTCAAACCATCATTGCTCCCAAGGCACGGTCTGTTATAAACATCACTACATACACCATGGTGGGATAACATTACAATGGGTCTTATGTACATCCCATTGGGCCTCAACCCATGGGCCTCCAATACATCAAATGGGCCTCATAACATGGGTCTCATATATATCAAGGTGGGCCTCAACAACGGGCCGCAAATACATCAAGATGAGCCTAATCACATGAGCCTCATAAATTCCCAAAATGAATCATAGATCATTTGGACCATACCACAAATAGCATTTGAGATAATAATTTTCATGGTTAACTAAATCATAGGGCCCACTCTAGAGTTTATTTTTCCAACCAATTTAATCATAAGGTCATAAAGACCTGGATTAAGAGGAAAAACAAATATCTTATTGATCCAAACTTTTAAGCACAAGGGTTAAAGGGTGGATGTTCAAACCCACTATCTCCTGTAATGTGGTCCACCTGATCTAGATCTGTCTCATTTTTAGACTCAAGCTGTAAGACGAGCTTACCAAAGGGTTGGATGGTTTGGATGCAACACATGCATCATGGTGGGGTCCACACACATGGCCCACCAATTAAATGGACGGTTTGGATATAACACAGACATCAAGGGTGGGGCCTACTAGCCGTCCAGCAAATGCCTGGACGGCATTGATAACACATACATGGTGGGTTCCACCATCCACTGTTGTGGACAGTGTGAATAAAACACATACATCATTGTGGGGTCCCACCATCCAGTGGTGTGGACGGTGTGGGTAAAACACATACACCATAGTGGGTTCTACGTGGGGCTCACCATAATGTTTATCTACAATCCAACCCGTTGGTAAGGTCACACGGACCTGGATGGCAAGGAAAAACAAATTTCATTTTGACCCAAAACGTCTGGACACCCAAAGGGTTTTAAATGGCGGACGTTCAATTCAACACTGTTTCCTATGTCGTGGGCCACCCGAGTCCCCATACGGCTGATGTTTGGGGTGGCCCACTGCCCTGAGGGGGCCCACCCAAATGCATAGTGTTGATGACGATACACATCACGGTGGGGCCCACGGTTGGGACCCCCTGCCCGTCCATCCACAGCGCAGGACGCCCTGCACGTCCTCAGGTCGGTCAGCAACAGGCATTGCTGCTGCTCTTTATTTATTTTTTTTTGAAAAAAGTGTATTTTTGAGGTTTTTCCTAGGTGGGGTCTGCATCAGGGGAATCCACCCCACCCATTGGATTCTACAACCCATTACAAATCCAACAAGTCTAATATTGAGTATATTTCGGTATGTAGAGACATCATGTGGTTTTCAATGGTAAAAACCACAGCTTTTCTATGCTATGGCCCGCCAGAAAGTCAGATCAGCTTCATTTTTCGGCTCAACGCCTAAAATGATCTAGGGAATAAGATGGACAGTTTGGATTAAATACATGCATCAAGATGGGGCCTGCATGAGTAGCCTGCCCAAAAGCTTGTGAATCAAGCTAATATTTTTATTTTCATTACATGTCCAGTGTCCAGGGACGTTGGACGGTTTAACATAACACATACTTAAGGTAGGCCCTGCTCAGGTGGGCCACTAAATGATGGATGGTGTCGATACAACGCATACATAAAATGGGCTCCACCTAAAGATGGCTTGGATAAAGTACATGCCTCATGGTGGGGTCCACCCGAGTGGGCCACATGGCCACATCATCACACACAATAGAAAAAAATGAAAGAGAGAGAGAGAGAGAGAGAGAGGGAAGAGGGACACGTGCGATGGAGGGACCCCGATACTATGGGCCCTCCTTTTTAAGCATTTAATCATACATCAAATGGGTCTAAATACATATGGGCCCATCAAATTAAAAATCAACTGTGGAGGTTACTTCTCCACCAAAATGGAAGGTCTAGATGACCTCTTTAGATCTTAGGAAAGTAAACATCATGATGGGGTCCATGGAGAATGACCCCATCATGGAATGATAATGAAAATCAAGGTGGGTCATCGACCACATCAAGGGTCCAAAGTGAGATCCATACCATCAATCGATAGGCCTCACTTGGCCCATCATAAAAACATAAAAATCTAGCTTATAGAAGCATCCACCGTTCAATCTTCTTGGTCCGTTGGAACGCCGATCTTCTTGTGCTTCACTTTGATGGAGAGTGATGAGAAGTGAATGGTTAGGATGAAGGATTTTGGGGTGAGAAGTGGGCCACACACAACACACTTTCCTCTCCATGGGAAGGCTTGGACATCCACTTTTTTTTGCTCTTGGAATGGCTTGGAAAATGTGTTGGAGAAATGAGAAAGAGAGGGTTGTTGTAAGAGAAGTGATGGTTGATGGATGTGAGGTGATGGTGTACTTGACAAGTATGGGTGTGTAAGAGAGGGTGAGAAAGAGTTGACTTGGTGGTTGCTTCACTTGGGGAGAAAGAAAGCATTAATTGATTGATTGATTTGAGTGATTGATTGATGTAATATTTTTAGAGATTTTCTTGGGATTGCAAACGCACGGCATTTTCTTCGAAATAAATGTCGACCCACATCTCCCTGTCAGGGTATCAGATCAATATGCAAGACGCGGCGTTGGAACCACGGCGACGATGCGGTCGCAATGGTACAAGTCTCGGATTAAGCCGACTCAAATCTACGGGATACGACTTAGGGTCGTGCGCAGACGTTTGTTATAGGTCGCAAGTTACTGGAATTTGATGGGAAGGATCGCGGGAGTCGACGGAACAGTACGGACTAGGATACGGGCCTTACAATTTTCTTCACTTCATGGTCATTTCCACGCATTTCACGATCAATTCGCTTCACTTTAGGGTCATTTCCATGCATTTCACGGTCATTTTCGGCGATTCCGTTTAGATTCACGGTCATTTCCATGCACTTCACGGTCAATTCCCTTCACTTCACGGTCATTTCCACGCATTTCACGGTCAATTCGCTTCACTTCAGTGTCATTTCTATTCATTTCATGGTCAATTCGCTTCAATTCAGGGTCATTTTCATGCATTTCACGGTCATTTTCGGCGATTCCGTTAAGATTCACGGTCATTTCCATGCACTTCACGGTAAATTTCCTTCACTACACGGTCATTTCCACGCATTTCATGGTCAATTCGCTTCACTTCATGGTCATTTCCATTCATTTCACGGTCATTTCTGACGATTTCCATTCATTGACCGTGAAAATGAGTGGAAATGACCGTGAAGTGAAGGGAATTGACCATGAAGTGCATGGAAATGACCGTGAATCTAAACGGAATCGCCGAAAATGACTGTGAAATGAATGGAAATGACTCTAAAGTGAAGCGAATTGACTGTGAAATGCATGGAAATGACCGTGAAGTGAGGGGAATTGACAGTGAAGTGCATGGAAATGATCGTAAATCTAAATGGAATCGTTGGAAAATGACCGTGAAGTGAAGCGAATTGACCGTGAAATGCGTGGAAATGAACATGAAGTGAAGGGAATTGACTGTGAAGTGCATGAAAATGACCGTGAATCTAAATGAAATCACCGAAAATGACTGTGAAATGCGTGGAAATGACCGTGAAGTGAAGGGAAATGACCGTGAAGTGCATGGAAATGACCGTGAATCTAAACGGAATCGCCAAAAATGACTGTGAAATGACCTTGAAGTGAAGCGAAGCGAATTGACCGTGAAATGCGTGGAAATGACCATGAAGTGAAGGGAATTGACCGTGAAGTGCATGGAAATGACTGTGAATCTAAATGGAATCACCAGAAATGACCGTGAAATGAATGGAAATGACCCTGAAGTGAAGCGAATTGACCGTGAAATGCGTGGAAATGACCGTAAAGTGAAGGGAATTGACCATGAAGTGCATGGAAATGACCGTGAATCTAAATGGAATCGCCAGAAATGACCGCGAAATGAATGGAAATGACTGTGAAGTGAAGCGAACTGACCGTGAAATGCGTGGAAATGACCGTGAAGGGAATTTACCGTGAAGTGCATGAAAATGACTGTGAATCTAAACAGAATCGCCAAAAATGATTGCGAAATGCATGGAAATGACCTTGAAGTTAAGCGAATTGACCGTGAAATGCATGTGAAATGACCGTGAAGTGAAGGGAATTGACCATGAAGTGCATGGAAATGACCATGAATCTAAACGGAATTGCTGGAATTGATCGTGAAATGCATGGAAATGATCATGAAGTGAAGCTAAATGACCATGAAATGCATGGAAATGACCATGAAGTGAAGGGAATTGACAGTGAAGTGCATGGAAATGACCGTGAAGTGAAGCGAATTGACCGCGAAGTGAATAAAATGAATAAAATTAACCGCGAGGTGAATGAAATGAATTTTTGACCATCGACCCGGTGGAATCTTGGAAAATAACTACATTGGTTAGCTAAATTAGCTTCTCCTACCCCAAAATCATATGTGGTATGTTAAGTAACTCATTCTAGTTTAGGAGATATGCTTGTTAAATAAATAGACAGAAATGAATTAAAAGATAGAAAAATGTTTTTATATACTTATATATACATATTTACATAATTATGTATAAGAGAAAAATGTAAAGGGGAAGAAGTTCTCCTCGTAAAAAAAAATAATAAAAAAAAATTTGCCGGACGGGTGCGGCACCAGCAGTCTGGGCCTTTTTTTTTCTGTGGAATTTTCGTTACTTTTGTGGTCCCATCATAAGGTCTGTGTTATGTCCAAACCGTCCATCTATTTGGCGAGGTCATATTAAGGCTTGAGACGAAAAATAAGACAGATCTAACTAGAACGTATACCATTGAAACCCTTTTAGGGGTTACATAAGTTTTGGATCATTATGAAATTTGTTTTTCCTCTTTATCCAGGTCTTTGTGACCTTATGAATAGATTGGACGGAAAATAAATGTTATGGTGGGCCCTACAAAATTTTTAACGGTGAAAATCAATTTTTCTGCTGCTCTTTGTGGTGTGGTCCAGTTGATCTTTGGGTATGATTTTTTTTTTTTTTTTGATAATGCTCCGAAATGATCTCGAAATATGGATGAACGTTGTGTATATAATAAATACATAATTGTGGGGCCCATGTAACTTTGATATCTTTTGAACCGTTCGTACAACTCGAAGCTCGAGGAGCGTAAGCACTCGTCTTCGAGGACCAGGCGATCCGGCTCAGGAAGGAAAGCAGGGGCATTTTTGACCTGAGAAATGGGGCTGTACAGGTGGGGCTTTTTGGATGCGGATTTCCAGTGAAAGCCTTTAGCAGGAAGTTCCTGCGCTGGTATGCTAGGTGGGATCCACCGTGATGTTTATGATAAATCCACTCCGTCTATCTGTTTATAAGGTCATTCCCATTGGGATGAAGTGAAAAAACGAAAATAATTAGCATGATAAGAAACTTTTGTGGCCTTAAAAATATTTCAATGGTGGTGACTGAATCACAAATATTTACTCTCGTGCGGCCCACTTAAATTTTGTATCCATTTAATTTTCCATATAATATACTAAAATGATCTCGGAAAACAGATAAACGGAGTGGATTTATGACAAACATTAAGGTGGGCCCCACCTAGCATCTTAGCGCAGGAACTTCCTGTGAAAGGCTTTTGCAGGAAATCCCCATCCTTTTTGGACGCAGATTTCCAGCGAAAGGCTTCCAGCCTTTCGTTGGAAGTTCCTGCGCTGGTATGCTAAGTGGGATCCACTGTGATGTTTATGATAAATCCATTCCGTCCATCTGTTTTCCGAGCTCATTTTAGGATACAACGTAGAAAATGACGTCGATTCAATACTCAAGTGGCCCATGCGAGAGGGAAAACTGGGGAAAGAGTTTTCTACCGTTGAAACCTTCCTGGGCTCCATCTTGATTTTTATATGCCATCCAAACGGTTTATAAGGTCATTCCCACTGGGATGAAGTGAAAAAATGAAAATAATTAGCATGATTAGAAACTTTTGTGGCCTTAAAAATATTTCAATGGTGGTGACTGAATCACAAATATTGCGGCCCACTTGAGTTTTGTATCCATCTAATTTCTGTATAATATACTAAAATGATCTCAAAAAACAGATAAACAGAGTGAATTTATAACAAACATCAAGGTGGGCCCCGCCTAGCATCCCAGCGCAGGAACTTCTTGCAAAAGGCTTTTGCAGGAGGACGGGGATTTCCGGCGAAAGCCTTTCGCAGGAAGTTCTTACGCTGGGATGCTAGGTGAGGCCCACCTTGATGTTTGTTATAAATCCACTCTGTTTATCTGTTTTTTGAGATCATTTTAATATACTGTACAGAAAATAAAATTAGATGGATACAAAACTCAAGTGGGCCGCACGAGAGTAAATATTTGTGATTCAGTCACCATCATTGAAATATTTTTAAGGCCACAAAAGTTTCTTATCATGCTAATCATTTTCGTTTTTTCACTTCATCCCAGTGGGAATGACCTTATAAACCGTTTGAAATATTTTTAAGGCCACAAAAGTTTCTTATCATGCTAATTATTTTCGTTTTTTCACTTCATCCCAGTGGGAATGACCTTATAAACCGTTTGAATTGCATATAAAAATCAAGGTGGAGCCCAGAAAGGTTTCAGTGGTAGAAAACTCTTTCCTCAGTTTTCTCTCTCGTATGGCCCACTTGAGTATTGAATCGACGTCATTTTCTGTCCCACATCCTAAACTGAGCTCACAAAACAGATGGACAGAATGAATTTATCATAAACATCACGGTGGATCCCACCTAGCATACTACTGCAGGAACTTCCTGCCAAAGGCTTTCACTGGAAATCCGCATCCCCTTTTCTTGGGGAAACGGATTGGCTACTCCCCCGACACAGGCTAATGGTTGGTGGTCGGTGCTCTGTAGGGCCCTCCATGATGTATGTGTTTCATCCATTCCATCCATCTATTTTTACAGATAATTTTACAGTATGTGACCAAAAATGAGATATATCCCAATCTCAATTGGACCACATTACAGGAAACAGTGTTGAATGAGTGCTGACCATTAAAAACATTTTGGGGGTCATAAAAGTTTTGGATCAAGTTGATTTTTGTTTTTTCCCTTCATCTGGGCCTGTATGACCTAATCAACAGATTGGATGTCAAATAAACAGTACAGTGGGCCTTAGGAGGATTTTAATGGTGGATATCCAATCTCTATTGTTTTCATGTGGTGTGGTCCACCTGAGACGTATATACCTCTCGTTTTTGGGCTAAAGATCTAAAATGTTCTTTAAAAATGAATGAACAGAATGGATGAAATACATACATCATAGTAGAGCCCACAGCACACAGACTACCAGCCCCGGGGCTGGTGTCAGGGGGAGTAGCCAATCGTTCCCTTTTCTTGGGAGGTAAAAAGCAAGTGGGGGCTTAAAAAGGTTGGTGGGCCATATGTGGTTCGTTCAGTTGAAAAATGCTCTTTTCGTGGCCTGGCATTAAATTATGAAATGCTGCGGTTGTGAAAATATGCGGTATGTACGCGTTTTCATGATATAAATTTGTGGACATTACATATTAATCCAAACCGTTAAAATTATGTAAAAGAATTTAGATGGCATGTAAAACAAAAATATCTTAGATTGAGAGAATCTAGACATAGAATTTGTGGACATTTTAAGTTGAATATGAACTGCTGCTTTAATTCCTTTTCTAACCCTACATTTTTCGGGATTTCTATTGAATTCTATGATTTGTTTAATATAAAATATCTATATAAATGGGCCATCCTTGATGAAGTGTATCACATCGGCAGTTTGGATCACTAAACCATTGGTCCATTTGTACAAAATGAAAGCCGAATAGGTACTCCCGTATTGTATATTAATTCCTCGTTTCGTGATGTATTATTCATGCTCGGCCGGCTTTCAATTTGTACAAGTGGGGCCATTTTTTCTTGATCAAAGCCGTTGATATTATGTAACGGATTGTAAATGATACATGTACCAAAAATCTCGCTGTGGCAGAAATCGTAACCATTCGAACGGTGGCCAATAATGGAACCTTAAAGAAAGAAAATGCAGCAACGGTTCCCAATCAACAAAGAAAAGGCCACACATTTTATAGATATGATATTCCAATCTGGTGGAAATTTTTATGGATGGGCCATCCATGGTAAGTCCCATCATACCAACGTCTTGGATCACTAAACTGCCCACCATCTTGTCCGAAACCCGAGCATTATGTAAACACTCTAGGCCCGAGTATTGTATAACTCCTCCCCCAAACAATTCCTATCCCTCTCTCCCATTAACTCCCATCCCTCTTTCTTGGTTTTTCAAAATCCACCATCTCTCTCTCTCTCTCTCTCTCTACCTGCAACCATGAGCAAGGGCCCAGGACTCTTCTCTGAAATCGGCAAGAAAGCCAAAGGTCTTTCCGTCTCTCCCTCTCTGTTGAAATTTCTATCTTCTTTGCATTTTTTCCTTCTCAAATCCGTTTTCATGAATTTTCAGATCTTCTGACAAAGGACTACAGCTCCGACCAGAAATTCACCGTCTCGACCTACAGTGGCGTCGGAGTTGTAAGAACAACCCTATTTCTCTCCAGATCTTGATTCCTTACCTTCATGATTTCTCTTCTATAGGATCAGCAATTGATTCACAGAACTATTCTTTTCTTTTTTATTTTTGCAAAATTTGCAGATTTTTAATGATGTTTTTGCATGAGGTTTTACGATATTGAATAGATTTTACGGTGTGAAATTTGTTAATTTCTTTAATTGTTGCTACGGGGGGAGATCTGTTCACCTGGGTGGATGGACAAGGACTTCCTATTCTGTATACGTGGCATATTTGTGTGATGATCTGAACCGTTCCTCCATTTTAAGTCTCCGTAAGTGGACCATTGGCTATAAATCATAACGATTGAATGATTTCAACCATGAAAAATAGGAAAGAGACGTGCATCTATCACCGACGGGGTGCTTCTGATTTTCTCATGTGGCTACAATTGTCTGATTTATGCATTTTTGGTTGATGGCCCATGGGCAGATATCGAGTTCCCGTGGGAGGGTGAAATCCAACTTTCTGTGCCGTATTTATGGCACATTTGTACGGCAATCCTAACTGTTCATCTATCAGGGACAACCATGAATTGGTTATCAAACAAAAATTGCAATGGTATGAGTCCTAACCATTTGAAAAGTTGTGAATGGAAATCAGAAGCACCTGGTTAGTGATTTCTGTGGGAATGTCTTTTTATGGTTAGAAATTCCCAACCACTGATAGTTTTGATTTATGGTCCACTGATGGAGCCTTATGATGAACGAACAGTTTGGATCATCATAGCCCGTATGCATTATGCCATGTTTGGAGGCAGGTGGATTGGATCTCATCTCAATTATTATTGTTTAGGATAAATGAATTATTGCAAACGGCATTTGGCAATATAGTTAGCACTGATTTGGTTGGTGAAATGTTATAATGTACCTTTTTTTTTTTTTTTGAAAGATGAAGAAATTTATTAAAGAAAATCACACAAACAAAACAAGGAGAAAAGGAAGAAAAACAAGGAAAAAATACAACAAGCCAGTCCCATGACTGGCAGAACCCCAGATCCCACTGAGACCCAACCCTTGAAAACAAACAGCCCAGACCCCCGACTGGAAGAGCCCAGGAACACTATGGAGCCCAGTCCCTGAATAAACCTAACACCCTATTCCAAACCCCAGCAGGAGAAACAGAGAAGTTGCAGAAACAACGATTGTTTCTCTCCTGCCAAATATCCTGAAGAACAGCTAGGAGGAGGATACACCATTTCCTCCTACCCAAAGAGCCACCGTCTTCCGTATGCCAAGAAGGGAAAAGGCCCTCAATATCAGCCAGCATCACCCAAACCACCACGGCCAACTGCAAGGTACGGGACCATATTTCCCCTGCTACCGAGCAATGAAGGAGCAAGTGATTGGCTGTTTCCTCATCCTTAAGGCAAAGGAGACACACATTAGGGAGAGTCATGCCCTGTTTCTTAAGATTATTGACTATAAGAATACGCTTCCTTCCAACCAGCTGCCAGCCACGCAAAAGCTGCCACTTTGGGGGGAGCGCCATAGGACCACACCGCACCTGTATGATGAGCATCACCTGAGTTGGCAGCAGAAGCAAGGTAGATGTACAAGGACTGCACCGAAAAGCTACTGAATCTCGACAAACTCCATCAAAGGGAATATTCCACCGAATTGGAGGGGAAAAGGCTCTGCAAGGAAGAGAGGAGGGAAGTAAGCTCGTGAATCTCATCGTCTTAGAGGTTTCTTCTGAGAGGTGGGGTCCACACTCCCTCCTCCCCCACCCTAAAAAGCAATCAGCGACGAAAATATCCCGATTAGTACAAAGGGAGGCTAGGTTTGGGAATGATACATTGAGGGGGGGAGAGCCACTCCAGGGATCTTCCTATAATCTATTTCTCGTACCATTGCCAAAATTAAATCTGAGAAGAGGGAAGACTTTCGGGCCTAACTTGGCAATCCCCTTCCACAGAAAGGAGGCATGATATAGGGAAGAGGACTTCACCCACCCACCAGAAGGCGAGATACCATACTTCTCCACTAGAATAGATCTCCAAAGACTAGAAGATTCCACACCAAACCTCCAAATCCACTTCCCTAGCAACTCTTCATTAAACAGGTCCAGTCATCTGATACTTGCCCCGCCTCATTATATGGGGAGCAAACTTCCTTCCAGTTCAACAAGGGGATTTTTTTGGAAGAACCCCCTTGCCATGCGCATCCGATCGATACGGTCTAAGGCCAACTTCAGACAACGAAATAGGGATAGATAATATTGGGGCAGACTCAAGAGGCAATCTTTGATTAGGTTGATTCTAACCCCAAAGGATACAAGTTTGCATTTCCAAGGGGACTATTTAATCTTCATACGCTCAAGGATTTTATCCCAAGGTCCTGTTTGGTTCCATGTAATTGCTGGTAAGTCAAGTTAAATAAGTAATGATTATTTACTTATTTAATCTAACAAGATTTGACAAGTACGGCAGTTTAAACAAACAGTCACTCGATTTGCGTGTTGTCGTTACCATGCCTGTGGGAAAACTCTATGAGCCCCGCCATTATGTATGTGCTTTATCCACGCCGTCCATTCGTTTTGCCAGATTATTTTTGGGCATGATCCCAAAAATGGGGCAAATCCAAAGCTCAAGTAGACCACACCAAAGGAAGCAATGGGAATAATGATGCCACCGTTGAACCCACTGTTTTCTATGGTGTGGTCGGCTTTAGCTTTGGATCTGCCTCATTTTTGGGCTCATTTCCTAAAATGATATGAGAAAATGAATGAACGGTGTAGATACAACACATACATCATGGTGGGGGCCATAGAGTTTTCGCTTTTACGAAGTTGCATTTTTCTCGAAATTTGAGATGAAATTCATTGAACATTTCAAACAGTTGCCAATGCTCATTATTACTCTTTTACTATACATGTCACGGGTTTGGGTGAATGACTTCAGTCGTGGGTTTGCTTCTTGCAAACACAAGTTTGATTCCTCTCCCCATGGATTAGTTGATGCACGTGATTGGCGGGTAATTGCGTGCATTCGCAGGGAATAGTCTTGCCTTGAAGGGGCGGGGATACTTGTCGTCATAAAAAAATGCTTTTACCATGCTTCACATGAATTTACACCAAACCAAATAGTCCCCAAATAAAAGGAGGAGGTTTACCCATGCATAATGGAAGGCCAAGATACAAAGTAGGCAAACATACCACTTTGCACCCCAAGGAATTTGCCAAGGCGGCAGTATCGAGAGATGATAGGTTGATGCCAAAAAAATGACTTTTCGATACGTTTACCTTCAGGCCAGAAACAACTTGAAACCAACAAACTACCATACGGAGAAACGGTATCATGTAGTCTTTAGCTTCGTAGAAGATCAAGATATCATCTATAACTTGCAAATGGGAAATACAAGAGAAGTTTTCAACTTTAAATCCTTGGAAAAGGCCCACCTCTTGCCCCCTAGATAGCATACGGCTGAAGGCCTCCGACACAATAATAAAGAGAAGGGGAGATAGTGGGTCTCCTTGCCCCAATCCCTGAGAAGCTCTAAAAAACCCAAAGGGGGATCCGTTAATAAGCACTGAAAATTTAGGTGAAGAAACAGAAGATCTGATCCAAGCTCTCCACTTGATCCCAAAATCCAACCGACCAAGCATGTGGTCCAAAAAGGATTGGTCAACATGATCATACGCCTTTTCAAGGTTCAATTTACACATAATGCCAGGGAAGCCAGCTCAGGAACAAGAATGAAGACATTCGTGGGCTATAAGAACATTGTCCAAAATCTACTGTCCAAAAACAAAGGCACTTTGATATGGGGAGATGATTTTCGATAGGACAATTGTTAGGGAACTCAAATTAGTTTCTTTTTTGTGGATTATAAAATTGAGATGACCACCTATTTGTAAGCCATACCTCTTAGAAGATAAGAAGGAAAAAAAAAAAAACTATTTGAGTGTTTAAATTGGCAAACATATACAAGATCTAGACTTCTCGTTCGTCGGGTCCTACTATATATATGTGGTTCCCAAAAAATAACAGCGGTCGGATGATTGTAGCTACTTATTAGAGGACTTTTGATAATTTACAGAGAGGATATTCCAAATTCCAAGAAGAATGGGAGCCTTGGAGGTTCTAGAATGTTGATAGGAATTAGGTTTTCTTTGGTAAATGGTGGTGGTAATGGTTTAAAGAGCAGCCAAACATGCTATGGAGGGAGATTATTGAAGGAAAATAAGGCATTTTGTAGATGGGTTGGTTTTCAGAGGGGAAGGTTTGGATGTTTGGAAAGTTATTAGTGAGTTAGGACAAAATATAATCTCTCTCAAAAAAAAAAAGTTAGGACAAAATATTGAAATGACGGCGAGGGATATCTTAAGCAAGGTGGGTAGCCTTTTGAGGGCCTAGATCCTTTTCTAGGTTGGGTTGGATGATAAATTGTGGATTTGGGAAGATCTTGAATTGGCAAGGCAACTGTTGCCTCTTTGTTTCCATGTCTCTACTCCATTTACATCCACGAAGGAGTCAAGGTGAAGGGTTGCATTGAATATAATCATATATAGAGGCACTATTGTGAGGGAATTTTTGGTAGGAATCTAATGGATGGATAAAATATGTTTTTCCTAGCTATTGGTTGTTCAACAAGGTGGGTAGCGTTTAGAGGAGTGAGATTGTTTTATGAGTCGGGTTGAGGAGTGGATTTAGGAAGATCTGTGGATTGGTGAGGCAACACTTGCCTTTTTGTTTCCACGACTCTTCCCCATTTACATCCATAAAAGGGGTCAACGTGAAGGATTGCATTGAATATAATCATATATAGAGACACTAGCATGTGGAATGTTGGGAGAAAGAATTACTTCTTGACCACACACTCAACAATATCAATCAAAAGAAAGAAAAAAGAAGGGAAAAAAAAAACAGATAGTAAAAGATGCAAACCACAGCACCAAGATTTATATGGTTCCCTTTTGGTATGTCCGCAGATTCACACCGATCCACTATGCTTGAGGGCAAAAATGAAGAAGCAGCTCTCTATACAATAATATCTCTCTCTTTCTCACGACAAAATGTATATTTATTACCCCAAAATGAACTCGGGTTTACACAAAACTCATGTGAAACTATGAAATTGCCCTTCGGACCAAGTACGAAGCCCTCAGACCCCCAAGCAAGGGAGCGTTGCTCCCCTGTGACCCTGAGCGAGCTCAGTGCGGATCTTGACCCGTAACAATGCTGGCTGGATGAACAGTACATCTCTGATGATCAGGCTCCATAGATCCTAACATGGAATGTTATATTTTGCTAGAAACTAATGGACAGATAAAATATTGTTTTTCCTAGCCATTTCATGGTTTTACACTGAGGCCCTCCTGATAAGTAGACCTGCTAGATTTCAGGCTACGTAATCTACTTAGAGTGGCCCGACTAAACGATTGCTTGGATATGCACGTGTGTGCCACATTAACGTGTACTTTTGTGATAGGCAGGGCTGTATTTGCGTGTGGACTTAGCAGAATTCAATGGAATATCTAGAGAACAAGTTGCAAACATTTTAGTGTTATGTTATACAATCCATTTTCTCCCATGCATCTTTGTTTACGACTCTAAACCCTTTCTTTGTGTTCCACTGCTACACTTTACTCTCATTTATGCAACTGGAACTAAACACCAAAACAATTTCCCCAACCATCTTCAAGCACAGATTTTTGCATACTTCTGAAATAGCATATGGTCCTTGTCTGTTCCATTCTCAAGAAATCTCCTATGGGGACAGCGCCATATCAGAGAATCTACAAGACTACCTTGATCAGCATTCATTTCATTACATGTGAAGTTTATATGCTTTGTTTGCTAGCTTATTATTTATCTTTTCAATTCTCAAATCATGATACAGTTCTCCAATTTTCTGTTATGTTACTTTGAAATAGCTGTTACCACTTACAATACTATTTCTTCAGAGTATTTTTTGTCCCAAATATTCTAAACATGTGTCAAGAATAAAGAACCTACTAGTCTTATTGCGTGCAAAATTATAAAATTTCCTTCTTTAGAGGCTACATTTTTGTTGGTGGGTTGGCTAAGTCCAAATGGGTGTACAAGGCAGCCTACCATCTACACACATTAACACATGTGCCAACTTGGCAGTGGGATGCAATATCGAAGACATCCATTGGGTGGGTCTGACCATATAGATCATCATCATCTAAGCCTTGTCCCAACTAACTGGGGTTGGCGCTCTGACCATTTAGATGTTCTTGCCAAAAAATCAGGCTGGTCCAGTCATCAGGTGGCCACCATGTTCGAAACAGTTGGATGGCTGAAAACTTCAGCCAAAATTTTCTCAGCAATACATTTATTTCATGAACTGTGCCCCATCTGATTGGTGGACCAAACTGATTCTTGGGCAAGGAAAACATCGGAGTGCGGTATTTCCATTTTGTGAATCAGATCAGATAGCTATCTGCCATGCTAGCACATGTGGTGAGCATGTACGTGAGCTTGTCTCATACATGTGTGTGGGCTTAGCAATGCTCTTTTTGTTATCCCATAATGAATTATTTTGAACAGGTATTAAGTAACCTTAACAAACTCCCAGGGGCTCTTTATATGTTACTTAAATGGCCAAATGACCAATATCAGCGTACTCTACCAATCAGAAGAAACACTCAATGCAGTCATGGCAGTGTTCTTGAAGTCTGAAGTTCACAAGGAGATAAAGTCGCCTACTCTTGTATTATGCGTCCATGACCTGTGTACCACGGAATGTGCTGCATGGTAACATGCATATGTGTGTATGTGATTGTTTGCATGTGTTTATTTGCATATTGTACCCATATGCTTGATAAACTCTAGCTAATATGTGAGTGCACTGTACAACACCTGTGCTTAACAATTCCCCTCAACTTGATTTTTCAACATACACTCAATGCACTCAAACTGATCCTGTAAGTCATGTTAAGCAAGGAAAGGCATGGGGACATTTAAGCAGTGACATTAAAAATGGTTTGATGGCTCCCTCAGGGATTGATCCATGACTGAGGCCTTTGAAACCTTTCCATCTTCATAGGACTCATTTTGGGACAGAGTGGCTTGCAAAGTATTCTGTAACAGTAACGGCAGCTGTAACGGCCACCACCGTTACCGTTACGATACGGGCTGTAACAGTTGTTACTGTGTGTGTAAACCTGTATTGGGCCCTGTGACAGATTGTTACAGGCCTGTTAAAAGTTGTTATTATTATTATTTATTTTTTTCTGTAATGGCTGTTACGACCCCGTAACATGTAATGGTGACTACCATTACCATTACAATAACCCTTTTTGCATACCTTGGTAGCTTGGTACAACCATGGTCACAAGTTCACTTGTCGAGCTACGGGTGGCAATGGGCCAGGACGAGGTTGGCCCTAGCCCTGCCTTAGTCCCTTTAGCCTTGGCCCTGGCTCCAGCCACAGCCCTAGGCATACAGGGCCAGCCCAGTAAAATCAATTTCACTCACTCTTCTACTTTTAACTTCCATTAGATAGTCATTAACTTGATGGTTAATATTGCTTCATCAGTGTGATAATGATTTTAGATCTATGCTCCATCCACAATGGGACCTACAGTGGATGGCTGGATAGCTGTAAATTAGTGCTGAGGAGGATGAGTCACCAACATTTTTAAAGGGTGCAAAACTAAAATGAGGCTCCCCTTTGAATAATTGTACTGTTGCGGAGTCCTTGCCACCTCCTTGGTGTTACCCATGCCCATCTCATGTGGGCACATGTGCCAATATGGAATGCGTGCAAAATCCGAGCTTTCCATCAATTAGGCTACACTGTTAGTATCATCTGTTATGAAAATCAGGTCATTTCACAGATCAAATAGTCGGCAACACAAAACAAATTGGATGGCTAGAAAACGTTGTTTCAACTATGGCCCACCTGGGAAGTGAAATGGCCTGATTTTTTAGGCAAAAGAGAAACTAATTATTACAAGCATGATGGAAGGCTCAGATCTGTCACACATGTTCCATATTGGAATTCATGTAGGCATGTGGATGGTAGAGGACACCACATTGTCGAAATTTAGACTGTATTGGATGAGAAATAATTTGACACACTGGCAGAGCGTGATGGATGACATGCAGGGAGTTAGAAATTACTAAGAAGATGCATGCAAGTAATTCAAACTAAACCTTCCAAAATTTGGGTACTAGTTTTGATGTATCATGACAAAAAATTACGCTTATTTGGTTATCTTATTATTAGATTGGTGGACATTTGTTGGATGGTTAAAAATGAAAAATATCCAATGGTTTTATTTCAAAAAATAAGTGTCCATGAATAAGAGGTTAAGATTGTTCAACCAATATGATTTTTAAACAGTAACTCAGTGACAGTGGGTTCCACAATTTAGTCAGTTCAATTCGAGTTAATATTTTCCATGTGTACTATTTCTAAGTGCCTGCATGTCAAGCGTCATACCCAGCAAGAGTATCAAATAACTTTATTTTTTGATTTTTGAAAAATCCAGACATTGGCCACATGGTATTCTTACCCGTCTCCCACGTGGCTAATTAAGAGAGTTAACTGCATTTCAGTGCTGGGATGTAATTAAGAACATGTAGTTATAACCTATAATTAGTTATGATAATAATAATAGGGCCAAGTTTAGGGCCTGGCCCTAGCCTGGTCCTTCAGCCTGGCCCTAGTACTGGGCCTGGTCCTTTGGCCAAGTTTACGGCCCGATGCTCTGACCCTATAGGGATGGACCACTTGGCCCATTGCCGCCCCTAGATTGAGCTACCAAAAAACAAACCAAAGGCTTTTAAACCCCACCAAAAAGTCCAATGCATTAGATTGTAAACAGAAGGTCATCAGGTCTCTGATTGATTTGTTGTGCAGGAAAACTGGAAGACGGACTAAACAGGCAGGACTCCAAATTTGGTAACACAGAGAGATATCTCATTTTCAATTGCAACGGAAACATAAACTAGTTGTTTAGGAGGTTTACTTGAATGATGCCTTGCCAAAAATTTAGTGCATGATTTTGACAGTCTCTATCTTGGGAACCCTGGTCCATTGTTTTAAGAAACAACAAAGGCAATATCTCAATGGCTTACTGCAAACCCATGTGGTGAGGTAGGGTACTAGTTGGAGATTGTTGGCATAAGAGAAAGATTACATATTGGTGAAACCTCTTTTTAAGGGAATTTATTCATCGAAGGTGACTCGCATAATTCCATCTAACGAGGGAGCTGTTTCTCTTGCCACAGTGGGAGTGATGAGAGGGTCAACTCACAATTGGCTCCTCGGTGTCCTCATTTTGGTGTTTTCCTTTCCTTTTCCCATTAAAGTTTCTGTTAAACTGTTACCCTTTAGATAAATCAAATTCAGTGCATGATTTGGAGTCTGGGTTTCAAACTACCACTGAACATGTAGATTGCTTTTCTCAACTCACGCCAACGAATTATTTGAGGTTTCTTTACCTCGAACTCTTATGCATGCACGTGTGCATGTCCACTGTGTGGGTGTGTGCATGTGTATGGGCATGTTGTTTCACTCCATATAGTGTTATAGATCAGGATCGATGCAGAGGAAATTAATGTATTTCATATTATAACTGGAATAGATAGAATATAATCTGGATCGTAGCACATTACTTATTCTACTGGATTTTATGGAGTCTGTTCATGCACAACATAATTCGGGTCTGATCATAGAAAAGATTCTCCTCAAGTGAACCAGCCTATCCTCCATAGAGGGTTTTACAGGGTGGTTGGAACAGAGACAATTGGTTGTGAATTCCAATGCAGCAAATACATCCGAATGGCCCAATCAATAGTTCAAGTCACGCACTCCCATAATCCATCTTCTCTGTGGAGAATCGACTTCAACTATTCATATCAAATAAAGAATACAAGACTTCGGTGTTAGTTGAAGGGAAATATCCAAATAACATGTCTCGTTCTTTTCAATAATCCATATTTGTAGCAATGAAATACTATTGCTCCTCCCCAAAATGATATATGATTGATTACAAATATCTATGATCTGCCTTTTCTATAGAGAACCTGAAATTCCTAGTTTACCTATGATCGGAAAGTGCATTAACATAAATGCATTGGTAAGAAAGAAGAGTGTGTGTGCGCACGCAAGTGCACAATCACACGTGGGTGGGCATTTGTGCATGAGGGCATTTGTGTGCACACATGGGTGGGCATTTGTATGCACATGTGCGTGCATGTGCAGGTGTCTGTGCACATGTGTGCGTGCAATGATGTCTTTCCCATAGAGGACCTGAAATTCCTGGTTTACATATGATTGGAAAGTGCATTAACATAAATATGGCAGTAAGAAGAGGAGCGCGCGCGCGCGAGTGCACAAGCACACATGTCTGGGCATCTGTGCATGTGGGCATTTGTGTGCACGTGTGTGTGTGCGCACTTGTGTAGGTGTCTGTGCACATGTGCATGCATTTATGCTCTGTGTGTGTGTGTGTGTGAGAGAGAGAGAGAGAGAGAGAGAGAGAGAGAGAGAGATGCTCTTAGCATAGCATGTCTCTCTCTCAGCATAGCATGTCATATAATCGGGTACCCATAGTTGTGAAATCCCACTATGGCGTGTGTAAAAAAAATCATGTCATCCAATAAGACTATTTGGACTTTCCAATTCTGGATTGTGATTGTTATTCCTTCTGATTTCTCTTTGCATTGTGCTTCACATGCTCACTACAAACAACTACCACCAAATGATCACTGCTTTTGTTTTCAGGGCCTTACTTCAACTGCAGTGAAGAAGGGGGGATTATCCAGTGGTGACATTGCTGCACAATACAAATACAAGAACACCATCTTCGATGTCAAAGTCGACACGGAATCGAACGTGCGTCAGTGTGTGCTACTGCATTTCTTCTCCTGAACTGCAATTTTTTCACATTCCTAAGTACCTTCCCTTTTTCCACTCCAAGCAGATTTTTACTACAATCACCATCTCAGAAATTGCACCTTCTACAAAGACCATTGCTTCCTTTACACTGCCTGATTACAGCTCCAGCAAGGTACGGGTTTTTTTTTTTTCTTTTTTTCTTTTTTTAAATTAAAGCCAGATGGCAAGTCTTCATCAGGATGTTGATCATGACATTTATGTTCTAATTTTGTTTTTCTTCCCGTCCCTAGTTGGAAGTGCAGTACTTCCATGAGCACACAACCTTCACTACAGCTATGGCCCTGAAACAGTCCCCTATAATTGATCTCACTGGGACTATTGGCACCCCCACCTTTGCCATTGGCGCAGAGGCAGGGTACGACACCGCCTCTGGTAATTTTACCAAATACAATGCAGGCCTCAGTGTGGCAAAGCCGGATTCCATCGTTTCCATAATATTGTAAGTACTCATTCTACTCTTAACAACAAAATACTAACACAACAATCAAAACCAATGTTCAAAATACAGGAAAGTGCTGATACAATACAGACTTCTGTAATATGGATACCCATTGGAAACCAGTGTTCAAAATATTGGTATCGCGATATGTATCGCACCCTTGGGATACAAATATGTATCGGTTATTGCACAGGATGTATTGTTTGTATCAAGTAATTTATTGCACTTTTTGGGAAACATTTGGAAAATGGTTAAATTTTTCAATGAAACTTCAGGGATTGTTAAGAAAGACCTTGATACACACTTTTAAATCATAGCATCTCAAAAAAGAAGTGCATATAATAGGTTTTCCTTTTGTATAGGGTCCTAAGCTATGTGTTGCCTGATTGAACTAATGCAACAATATTCAAATTGAATGCATAACATTTATAAATGTATCAAGACATATATGAAAACACAACCAATTCATTCAAAAGTAAAAGAAGAAGTAAAAATTGAGAAATATACATATAAATGATGTAACTGGCTGTGGCTAGACCCACATAGAGTTGTACGGTGGCTCGTAATCATCATCTCCATCTCGACGGGGTTGGGAATAATACTGCTACTCCATAAATCGACAGTACTGTGCCCAAGTCACAGTAAAATGGTACTAGTTAGGATGCTTCTTGACATAACGTTGGTATTTAATACTCATCATCTCTGAATTGAACCGATACGCCCATCCGTGGGTACCGTGTAATATTCAGTCTATGGCTGATATGGATCTGAGATGGGCATAGATGGATCTCCTAGGTATCCATATTGCTCTCAATATCCATACTGCTGCCCATATTCCTGCCCGTATGCACGAATGAAGTCCTGGCCGTAGTCGAAAAATGATGAGCTGTAATTGCTGGAGTGTCGCTCCCTGCATATCCACTATCTCCATATCTGTACCCATACTATGACACAAAACTCGAGCTACTCTCCTATGTCTATGATCCATAATCATGTTGTGGCTTGGAACTCGAGCTCCCCTCCGTCGTCTGTGATCCCTGTTTAGAGCCTTTGATACTCCCGCGATCATATGCATCCTTCATGGATATCGCCAATAACCATTTCTCTAGTTTTGTTACTTGCTCGGTCTTCTTCTTCTCCAATAGCTTCTTACGAGTGTATACTTATTAATGACAAGACGGGGTTGTGGTTCATCTAGATGAGAACCATGGTCAATATCATGATCAAAATCCCTCTCCCCATTGAATAGGCTAAAAGGCCTCTGAGACTCCCTCTTGCTGCCACCGTCTCCGTCGCCATGATCATTACTACTGTCACTAGAGTTATTATCATCCTCACCGTCATCGCTATCATTACCATCGTCGCTAGCATTAGTTTGTCTCGGTCTTGGTGTCAGACAATGTCTCCCTACCATGTGTCCCACCTCCTCTCCTGATCCCTATCCCACTTGTCTCATATGTATTCTTGAATTGCGCATTTATAATTAGGATCATCATTGTCACCGAGATCTACTAATCCTCGTCACCTACATGTGGGGGCTGCCCCAACTCGTCCCTAATCTCCCTTTCCCGTGCATGTTGTTCATCTCTTATCTTCATATATATATATTTTTTAATATAGCCCTCTTCTTTGCTCACACATCCTGTGGGCACTTTGGGCAGTCCACAACATTGCGATACCCTCCCGCTAAATGCTCATTCAAGCGGGTTATCCCTCCATTGTATGACACAACCACATATATTGCATATAGTATCTACATCTTATATTAGGCTGTCTCTCTCCTCTTCTTCCTGACATATTTTACCTGTCAAAGATCATTCTTTTAACAAAGGCAAGATATTACATCAAAAATAAAATTTTAATTTTTTAAAATAATTTATTATTATTTTTGAAATAAAAAACAAAAATTGACAAAAACCCGTTAGGAATGTCTAAATCAGCCATCATACATGTTTGGAGTGCACATTGCAAGCAATTTGGGTGAAATTGGAAATTTTTTGAATTTTTCCTAATTTTCCAAATCGGCTCACCTACACTCAAATTTTGATAATCATTTCATCAAACACTCTTAAATACTTCGAAATTAGTCTCAATTCACAGCTGGTTGAAGGTAAATTTCAAAAAATAAAAATAATAAATAATAAATTTTTTTTCCCAAAATTTGAAAAAAACAAATCACAAATCAGTAGATCAAGCCTCATACATTCTTCGATTCATGTTTGGAGTGTAACATTGCAACCAATTTGGGCGAAATTAGGAAGTTTTTGATTTTTTTCCCAATTTACCTCAAGTTGGCCCACCTACGCCCAAATCTCCAAATCAAAGCTGGAAATTCTTGATTTTCCATACAAACCATGAAGAATCAAGGATTTCATTTCATTTCACACATTTTACATGATTTAAATCAAAATAGAAAATATCTCACCAATTGAGCAATGGCCCCAAATAGGAGAAGATGATGATTTCGACTTCAAATTCTCATTTTCCTCGCACAATCTTGCACAGGATGGACCAAAATTCACTTAAGACTGACTTAGAAGGAAGAAATTCGAAAGGAAATGCGGATTTTTTTTTTTTTTAATTTTTTTTTTTTTTGGGTTTTTCGGATTTTTTTTAGAGGGGGAAGAAAGTTGTTGCACGATATCGTCAACAAATATCGACAAGACCAACACAAAAATGCATGATATCGTGCGATATATTGCTGATGTTGACAATAAATTGCGATATTGACGGTATATTGCACAATATCAGGGAATTTTGTAAAAAAAAAATTGTTACTCATGTGGGGTTTCGTGTCGCTGGACCGCGATACTGATAATATCAGCTGATATTATCGATATTTTGAACACTGTTGGAAACTACTATTAGTATTGTCAACATATATTCCTAATACAAACTACTATAAGTAGTGCTATAATGTATTGTCGGTACATTCCCCCTGATACTATTTTAATGGAATTATATATCATACTGAGGTTGATACTATTGAAAGGTATTGTTTCACATTGGGATGTGTTGCGATTAATGCATATGATCATATGATAAGTTCAGAGGGGTTTGCATACTATATTGACACCATCCTGTGGTGCCAGTACTGCCCTAACCTTTAGGTGGCACAGGTCAGACGTGGGGCTCACGTGATATATTCACACCATCCAAACCATCCATCAGATGTGTCACCTCAAAAGGCCCTAAGACCCAATACTCTGCCCGTTTCAAAACTGAGGTGGACCAGAGCAAAGGAAACAGGCTGGGAGGGAACACTCACTCTTGAATTTCATGGGGGCACGCCTGAGTGGTAAAGCAGCTTGATTTTGTCTTGACCCTTCACCTGGCCTGGATGATGGGTCTGAACGGACTGGATTCTATATACACAACACGATATGCCCCTTGTTCAAATAAATGGTGGGCATTACCTCTCAACATATTCTCTGTGTTGTGGCCCACCAGAGTTCTAAATTGGGCAGATTTTTGGGTGCTGGGGGTATTTTGAGGTGACATATCTCTGCTGGAAGGGTTGGATTCCAATTAACACATCACAGTGCCTAACACTGGTTGGTACCAACGTCAGGTTATGGTAGCACCAGTGCCACTGGAGCTTGCCCCAAATTCAAATTGATATACTGAATCTTGCTCTGAAAAAAAAAAGGTAAGAAAAAGTCTAATAATCTTCTTCCTTTTTTAGTGCTGATAAGGGAGACATGCTCAAAGCATCATTAGTGCATCATGTAGCCCCTCTGAGGAGTGCTGGAGTGGTGGAGATCACCCGAAGGTTCTCGACAAATGAGAACACATTTGCAGTTGGAGCATCATACAGTTTTGATCAGCTGACCGTGCTGAAAACGAGGCTCAACAATCATGGCCAGGTCGGGGCTCTCCTGCAGCACGAGCTGAAGCCTAAGTCAATCCTCACTATCTCCAGCGAGTTTGACACCACATCCTTGGACAAGACCCCCAAGTTCGGGCTGGCACTCGCTCTCAAGGGTTGATTGGTTATCCTGGGATGGAATCAGAATTTGAAAAAAGAAATTATTTTTTTTTCCTTTTTTTCCTCATCAATGGCATTTGAAAGGAAACAGGCAATAATATTTCCACAGACAATTCTTTTCCTAAGGTTTGGATTACTGTGGATGATTGATTGGGTTTTTCGGGCCGTATGTTGGTCTTTTTCTTGGAGTCATTTTGGTAGGGATATACGTTTGTAGTGTTTTTCTTCTTTGAAGAGCCTGATCATTTGGCTTGTCTTAGAAATTGCATTTTCCTCTTGTTTCTGTAAAATACCAGTTTAGATAGGACTTCAAACAAGCTTTTGGAATGGTGGTAGATGTTTTGATCTGATGGTTGGGATTGTGTGGTCCCATGGGCTCAATCAGCGGTTCGAACCCACCTTAACATAAATGATATTCACCGTTAATAGGGGCTGGCATTTTTGCAGTTTTGTTGGGTCGAATGAGCTTGATTCCTTCAAATGGAAGGGTGGCAATATTTTGTGATTTTGAACATTTTTTCTGAATTGAGTTGATGTGGATGCTTTTGAGTTGATATGGATTTGTGTGTGTTGCATAATGCTTGCATTGAGTGCTGAGCGTGTTTGTACAAGTAGGATCGGCAGTGTAAGTGATCCAAACCGTTGACACTTATACAGCATTCTGCTGTGGAAGTGCTTGATCGGTTGTCTACTATTTGGTAACAGCAGACGTTGCTATCAGATCATACTCAGACATGGGGCCCAGGTCATCCTCACCATACATGCAGTGGTGGCCTGCGATCGCCAAAAAAAAAAGAAAAAGTTTATTTATTCAACTCTGGGGTGAAACTCCATTGATCGACTGTTAAGGATTACTATGGTGTGTGGCCTGTTTTCCATCACGGCGCATGCACACCTTGATAGTGGGTGGGAATCCCTGCGCACCTTCAAAATGGGTTTCCCGCCCACTTTTAGAGCAGGTGAATCGTGGTTCGCTGAGCCGACATGCCTGTAAGGACTCGCTCACCGACTCAGTTGATGTACGTGGGCTATCCATCCGCTCTGTTTAGATCATCTGAGCCAAAAATCTGGTTGTTTTGCTCAGGTGGGCCACGGTGTACTCGACAATGTTGTATTTTGTTTCAAAATTTATATTTTAAATTTGAAATATTTTGTTTTCTTTGATGTTTTGAGTTGTGAGTTTTGTCCTACATCGGATTTCTCAAAGAAAATCTTATTGTATATTGGGGGGGCTGCTATGCCACTATGCCAATAACTCTAATCTATGCCATTCACCACACGCACGCTCGTGTCAAGCCGAGTCCGTGTCCATGTGCACGACGGGCTGGGCTTGGGTGCGGGTGTGAGTGTGAGTGTACTCACGTGGGTGTGTGTGTGGGTACTCACGGGACTTTATTTGCGAGAGTATACTCTTATTTGCGCCTTTTCGTTTTAAACCAGAGAGATTTGTCTTTTTAGTTGGTCGTACTTGTTGGGTTTAAACCCAACGGACTTGATCCTTTCAAAATGGTACTTATGCACCACTTCGGAGTCTATATAAAGATTTCTCATTCATATTTGAATAAACGAAAATCATTTCATCTCTTATAAAACTCTCTCTGGTATTCTGGTTTACGAATTTCTGATTATTGAGTTTATTGCTAAGTCAACTCAACACTTTTGGGTTAAACTGGTTCGAGTTTACGTACGGTGAGTGTACCATTGGGACTAGGTCATAGTCATTGTATCCTGGAGGTCGATTGCTCTGTAAACCTGTTGCACTTGGGACGCTGTCCAAGGGGAACAAATTCGATTTCAAGCCGAGTGACTCACGTCATGCCTCAACTCAAATATATAAGTTTTCTATCTTTAATTTTCCTTTTCTTTTTGGTTCTCAATTTTTAATAGTTTATTTAATTCAACAAAATATTCCAACAATCTTGAAATCGAATTGTTGAATTAAATACACTGACTACCATAATAGTAAATACTTCTGCCGAGTTAGCCAAAATCGAACCGTTCACTGGACAATGCTTTAAACGATGTAAATAGAAACTTATGTTCGCACTAACTGCCCTTAAAGTTTCATACATTCTGTCTGAATCATTTAATATAGATTCAACAAATCAAAACGAAGTAGCGGATTAAATAATTATAAAAATTATATTCTAAACTCTTTATCCAACGAACTATATAATGTGTATGCTTCTTACGAGTTTGTTAAAGACATATGGACTGCTTTAGAAAAGAAGCATATTTTGCAAGATGCATGCGCTAATAAACATGCAATCGCTAATTTCCTTCATTATGAAATGACAGACGATAAACCTGTCACTAATCAGATTCATAATTTTCAAAATCTAGTTCATGAATTGCCGTCAGAAGGAATTAAATTGGATGAAGCGTTTTTGTCAGGAGCGCTGATAGAAAAGCTACCGCCCTCGTAGAAAGAATATAAGAATAAAATAAAACATAAAAAGAACGATATTTTTTTGAAAACTGCCATCGTACATATACGAATAGAGAAGACCAATAGAATTAGGGACCAAAAAGGAAATGTAAATGAGATGGATTCAAAAGCGAATTTTGTGGAATTAAGTCGGAAAAATAATAATAAGAAAAAAAGGGCAAATGTCTTAACTGTGGCAAACCTGGACATCATGCAAATGAATGTAGGCTCAAAAAGAAAAATGTAAATAATTAATTTAAGAAAAAAAGAAATTACTACAACTGTGGAAAGCCTGAGCATCACATTAAAACCTGCAAGCTTAAGAAAAACAAAGATAAACCGTAGGCTAATCTTAGAGAAACATGCAATGAGTCTGAAATGGTAGTAGCTGTGGTGTCAGAAGTCTTCATTATAAACAACTTGGAGTGGGTACTAGACACTGGTGCAACTAGGTACGTGTACAAGGATCGTAGAATGTTTACCTTCTACCAAGTATTAGGAGACGATGAATAGGTAGGTATTCATGGGTAATGTTAGAACATCTCCAGTTGTAGGGAAATGGAAAGTACTTCTGAAACTTACTTATAGGAAGACTCTGCTATTGAATGATGTTCTACATGTGCCTGACATTAGAAGAAACTTAGTCTCTGGTTCATTCCTCAATAAGGTTGGTGTCAAGTTAGTATTTAATTCAGATAAACTTGTAATGACTAAGAATGAAACTTTTATTGGTAAGAGATACTGTAGTGATTGTTTATTCATTGTAAATGTATCCAATGATAATAATAAGAAGACACCCAGTTCTGTTTATATCGTTGAACCCTTTTATTTATGGCATAGTAGGCTAGGTTATGTGAATGTAGTATCTTTGAAGAAAATGAAAAGTTAGGTTTATTACCTAATATATCTAATGAAGAATTCGATAAATGTGAAATATGTGTAGAATCAAAATTCATTAGAAAACCTTTTAAATGAATAGAACGATCCTCTGTTCTATTAGAGTTGATACACAGTGACTTAGGTGATTTTATAAATCACATGTCTAGATGTGGAAAAATATATTACATAATTTTTTGTAGATTATTACTTTAAGTTCACTAAAGTATATCTGTTAAAGAACAAAGATGAAGCTTTAGATGTTTTTTCTAAGTATAAAATTGAAGTTGAAAATCAGTTAAATATAAAAATTAAAAGACTTATAACGGATAGAGGAGGTGAGTATGAATCTTTTCAATTTAGAGAATTATATGAACAAAGTATAATAGTTCACGAAACTACAACTCCTTATACACCAGAACAAAATAGAATAACAGAATGTAAGAATATAACTCTAAAGGAGATGATGAATGCTATGTTAAACAGTTCAGGTTTACCCTCAAATATGTGGGGAGAAGCAATTCTATCTGCTTGTTATATTCTAAATAAGATTCTTTCTAAATCTTTTGAACAAACCCCTTACGAATTTTGGAAGAATCATGTTCCTAATTATAATTATATTAAAGTGTGAGGGTGTCTTGCTAAAGTAGGATTGCCTGAAACTAAGAAAAGAAATTTAGGCTCTAAAATTACTAACTGTGTATTTATAGGGTATGCACAAAACAGTGCAGCTTACAAGTTTCCAGTTTTAAATACTAAAGATAATATTCTAGATCCTAATACAATTATAGAAGTCAGGGATGCAGAGTTCTTTGATAACATATTCCCTATGAAATCTAAATCTATAGGAATAGAGGAAGTTAAAGAATCAAATATCGACTTTACAAGTAAAAGTGCTTATGAGAAAGTAATAGAAGAGATACAACCAAGAAAAAGTATTAGAGTTAGAAGAGAAACTAACCTAGGAGATAGTTTTTCCCCTTCTTAGTAGAAGATGATTCTACAACCTATACAGAAGCAATTAACTCTCAAGATGCAACCTTTTGGAATGAAGCAATAAATGATGAGTTAGAATCTATTATATCTAATAACACTTGGGAACTTGTAGACCTACCACCTGAAAACAAACCAATAGGTTGTAAATGAGTGTTTAGAAAGAAACTAAAACCAGATGAAACTATTGACAAGTTTAAGGCTAGGTTGGTAGCAAAAAGCTTTAAACAAAAAGAAGAAATAGATTATTTTGCTACCTATTCCCCTGTAATTAAAATTATAATTATTAGGGTCTTAATAGTGATAACCTCCATATATAAACTAGTGGTACACTAGATGGACGTTAAGACAGTTTTTCTAAATAGAGATTTAGAAGAAGAAATATATATAGAGCAACGTGAGGGTTATAAGATTTAGGTAAAGAAATAAAGTATGTAGACTAATTAAATCACTATATGGCCTAAAACAGGTTCCTAAACAATTACATGAAAAATTTGATGGTGTTTTGAAATCAAATGGTTATAATATATGTCACGCCCCAAATCCGGAAATCGGATTCATAGGAATCCCGATCGCCGAATCCGGTGCCAACAACCTCCGTAGTACCTCATTCTCAGCTCCTAGCGTCTATAAGCCAGATTCCGATCCTGGGATCCTACAAAGAGGATTTTTTTGTGTATGTTTAACTCGTAATAAGCATAATCACAAGATCACCCAATTCACAAAGGCAACATCAACAACACATATCCACTAATATAATCATTTGAGTACAATGCTAAAAGGAAAATACATGAATCGAAAATCAAGCTCCAGAAGATCGCTGCACGCTCCAAGCTCAACAATGCTGCAACCTAACATCTCCTGCACGCATCTATCGTACATAAGCTTGTAGAAAGCTTAGAGGGTGGTGTAAGTGTGTGCACAAGAGAAGTGCTAAGTATTCAATACAATGCCATCATCATACAGTACCAGAAATACTGGTAATCCATAAATCGTACAATATCGGAATACAGATATATGGACAAGATCATGAATTATCAAGTAAGCAGAAATACTGACAAGATCATAAATCATATGATAACAGAGTAAGCGGAAATACAGACAAGTCCATGAGTCAATCAATATCAAAATACGCAATATAGGACATCTATGTAAATGAGGAGTCATAAAGAGCCAAATATCAGATGTCGAAGATGCGATGCAATATACAATTCCTGATGAGTTCACGAATAGCGTCAGCCGTATCTAGACCATATAAATGCAGAAATACGGTAATCCAAAATTCTATATGCCACGGATGTAATGCAATATGTGGTGCGAATGGAATGACCATGTTGGAGTGTGAAGTCGGGATGATAGTACGTAGTATCGCAGGCTACGGGGTCTACATAAAAGACTTCTATCTAAACCAGTCCCATACCTAAATTTAGATAGTCAGATCCAATGTGGTAGACTCTTGATCTCAGGTTAGTCGGGCACCCAACCAAAATCCTGGCCATGCGAAGGTACACAACAATTAGTTGCGCACCACCAGCCCAAATGGATAGTGAAAGAAATGAATGTATGAGTATGCAACTCCTACTCAATAAGTCTACATATCAGTACGGTTCCTCTATGGGATCATCACCGGGGTTTAGTACACTCCAAATGGCACTGTCTCTCTCATAGCAGCATAGTCCAAGTGAGCGTAACAAACCTCATTATCCGCCTGACCAATAGTTTGCCAATACCTATCCGGCACGTCAATAACGGACCCATTCACGAGCTGGTCAAACTCAGCCTAGTATTGCCCCTATCCTCTGGCGAGTAAGGCCACACCCCCTCCCAACCGACCACGACACAGTGGGAGATGCGGCCTCCTGGTATTCGGCACTAGGGTGCTCATGTATCCACTCGGTCTCGACGTTGGGGCGTCTCTTGGCCACAGAGGTTTAGGAATTTTCACTCAGGGACATTATGACGTCCGTATGCTAGAACCAAACATTTTCGATGTCCCATCTGGCCATCCACGATATGCCTGTGGAGGCTACGGCCCTGATATCGCTAGGGCGTACAGTAGTCATATCATAAAATGCGTGATGCATGAGTCATACAATCCAGTCATACATCAATCCTACGCATGTCGTGTGCTCATGTGAGATAACCTCCGCCTATCAGGGAGTCTCATATCAACCTGCCCAATGACATATGCAATGGTCAATCACATCTCATAACAAACATGCAGATGATGCGTATGGGCATGTATCATGGTGCTATGCTGTCACATACTCACAATTGGTATCAATAACCAACATCGTCAATCGGCCTCGACAATGTGGACATTTAACTAACATTGCCTCCAAGGAATGGCTCGCATAGAGCCTAACATATAGTAGACCCATGACCTCATGTAAAGGCAAAATATACAACACCATGGGCCTCACTCAAGAGCTTAATACATCACGATGGGCCTTTCACATGGGCCTAACATACCTTACAATGGGCTACATCGCTTGGCCCTTAAATGCATCACAATGGGCCTCATCACATAGGCCTCATATACATCACATTAGGCCTTAAACACGGGCTGAATACACATCACAATGAGCCTCAAATACAGGCCGTATATACATCACATTGGGCCTCGACAATCGGCCTATATCGGCAATCGAAATTGGCAAATCGGTCATGTCAATCGGAATCAGCAATCGGTCACGACAATCGGGATCGATCGATAATCAGAATCGGCAATCGGTCACGACAATCGGAATCGATCGATAATCAGAATCGGTAAATCGGTCACGTCAATCAAAATCTGCAATCAGCCACAATAATCGGAATCGATCGATAATCAGAATCGGCAAATCGGTCACATCAATCGGAATCGGTAATTGGTCACGACAATCGGGATCGATCGATAATCAGAATTGGCAAATCGGTCATGTCAATTGGGATCGATCGATAATCAGAATCGGTAATTCAGTCACGATAATCGGGATCGACAATCGGTCACGACAATCGAGATCGATCGATAATCAGAATAAGTAAATCGGTCACATCAATCGGAATCGGCAATTGGCCACAACAATCGGAATCGATCGATAATCAGAATTGACAAATCGGTCACGTCAATTGGAATCGGCAATCGGTCATGACAATCGGGATCGATCGATAATCAGCGATAAATCGGTCACGTCAATCGGGATCAATCGATAATCAGAATCAGCAAATCAGTCACGATAATCGGGATAGACAATCGGTCATGACAACCAAGATCGGTCGATAATCAGAATCGGTAAATCGGTCACATCAATCGAAATCAGCCTAACAAAGGGCCTAAGAGAAGGTCATAGTGAGGACCTTCAACCATCATTGCCCATAAATGTGGACATTTAACCAACATCACTCCTAAGGAGTGACCCACATAGAGCCAAATATAAGGTGGGCCTATGGCCTCATACAAAGGCCCAATATACATCGCAATGGGCCTCATATAAGGGCTATATACACATCACTATGGGCCGCATCACATGGTCCTAATACACGTCACGGTGGATCTCAAATACAACAGGTGGGCCACATTAATGGGCTACACCAATGGACCTCATATACACAGGTGGACCCTGATCATGGGCCTTAAATACATAACGTGTGGGCCCTACACATACAGTAAGTGGGCCTACTCATCACAGCTGGGCCTACCAGCGGCCCCGCCAAAGAACAGCCTGGATAACATACACACCACAGTTGGTCGCGTCATTGGGCTGCACCAATGGGCATCGTATACAACAAGCGGGCCGCATCAATGGGCCGCACTAATGAGCCAGAAATACATCATAATGGGCCACAACTCATGGGCCTTAACACACAACGGGTGGGCTCCATCACATGGGTCATCAATACATTACATCAGGCCTTGCCTATGGTCCTCGAATACAAGCAGATGGGCCCCAACATGCATCAAATGAGCCACATCATATGGACCTCAAATACATCAAATGGGCCTCATGGATGGGCTGCACCAATGGGCCTCAAGTGGACTAGGACCACACCAAAATCATTTCAATAGTTGTAAGTACAACATGTGTATCACTGTACACTAACATTCCATGGGGCACATGGCCCACTCACGATGATCAGTACTGTCCAAACATTTTCCAAGTAAATCAACATCATCCAAACATTATCCATGTAAATCAACACCATCCAAAATTGTGGACAGTGTGGATATGGGACATACATCGAAGTGGGGTCCATAGCACTGTTCAAACATTGTCTAGCACCGTCCAGACAGTCTGGACGGTGTGGATGAGACAAATACATCACTGGTGGGTCCACCGTCCAGATAATGGACGGTGTGGAATATCACATATACCATGGTGGTGTCCACGGGATTTGCTGATGTCCCACACTGGCAAATTTACTAGCCATTCTGTCCAAGTAGTGGGTCCCACTAGATATAGTATAATATAATATTATTTATTATATATATATATATTGTTATTATTATTATTATGAAAATGGGGCAGCGTCCAGCTGTAGGGATCTCCACATGGCTGGAGGTGGACAGCCATCGTAAAGCACATACATCTTAGTAGGGCCCACCGACCAGGAACAAATGTACGGTGTGGATATAACACACATACATCGAGGGGTCCCACCCCACACGTGTCACACGTGTGGATGGGTCCCACATCATACGAAAAATGGATGGACGGTATGTATGCAATACATATATCAAAGTAGTCCACTGTCCAGATGCTGGACGCGTGGACAAGGCACATATATCATATCAGGGCCCCACCGTCCCTTGCTGGACGATGGTAGATGGCACGCAGGTATTAGGTGCGTCCAGCACCGATGGACGGTGTAGGTATAACACCACGTGGAACCCATACTGCTGATGTTAACCAGCAGTTAATGGCTGCTGTGAGGTACTCCAGCCAATCTGCTTCCATTCTAAACCCACGTGTAAGGTGGGTCCCACACAGATGGACGGCTGGACTAACAGATACATTAGGGTGGCTCACAACAGCACCATACAACCTGTCTAGCATCTGGATGGTGTGGATGAAACAAAAAAAACATCAAGTGGGCCCCTCTTTCAAGGCATGGGTGTTGAGGGAAAAATACATATATACAAGGTGGGTTCCCACACACGTGGCCCACCTAAACAGTATTATTAATATATTATATATTTTATATAACATAATATAATATTAAATATTATATGCCTCTGTACAATGGCAGGGAGCTGCCCAAACTCACCATCCAGATCCATCTGGACGGTGTTGACATCATGATAAAGGTGGGTCCCACGAAATTTGGATGGACAGCGTGGGTTGAACAACACATCAAGGTGGGGCAGATGAATGGACGACTGGGATGGATGAAGTCCATCAGGGACAGTGTGGCGCAAGACAAGCTCGCCAGATCAATGGATGGACGGTGTGGAGCCAGTCAGTTCATCAGGTGGTCCCATGTACGTGGGCCACCCCACTTCCCTCTCTCTCTTGCTGAATATATATATTTATATACAATATAATATAATATAATATGATATAATATAATATAATATATTATATTATAATATACATAATATACCTAGAATGTAAAAAGGCCACCGTCCAGAGTTTGGATGCTCTGGACAGTGTTGATACAACGCACGCATTTAAGGTGGGTCCACATCTGGCCAGGGACGAATGGCGTGGATACAACACATGCATCAAGTGGGTCCCACGCGTGGATATATATATATATATATATATATATATTTCACCCAGGATCTGCCCAAAAGGGGCAGCAACAAGGTGGGCCTCACGATCTGACAGCATGGATAAAACACATTCAACATCGGGTGGACCACTCATCAAGAGAGAGAGAGAGAGAGAGAGAGAGAGAGAGAGAGAGAGAGAGAGAGAGAGACCCACCTCAAGGCTCTAGATCTCCTTCCTCTTCCACCTTTGGTCTTCTCAGCTTCAAGGGAGAGGTTTTAACGGTGGAGATGGGGTTTGGAGGGTTGGATTAAGAGGGGCTAAAGCTTGAAGTTGCTGGATTAGGGAGCTTCTATGGAAGGTTGGAGATTGCAAGGAATAAAAATGGAGAAGGAGAGAGAGAGGTATCTAATGATGGCTTTGTAAGGCCATCATTAATTGTAAGGAGCCATGCCATAATGAGGTGTAAGGCAATCATTGCTTTGACTAAAAAGCAATGATGACTTTGGGTGATGTCACCCCAGTTGGGAATGGTGCCATGTGATAAGTGGGTCCCGCAACATGCGGTCCACGACCTTTATTATGTGCGGGCCACAACTTATAATTTAGACGTCGGATTGACGCACGAGACGCGGCGTCAGAACCGCGGCGACGACGCCTTCGCAATGGCACAGGTCTCGGGCTGAATCGCTTTGGATTTACAGGATGGAACTCAAGGTCGCGCGCAAATAAAATTTAAGGGTCCCAAGTGGTCGAAATTTGACCGGAAGGACCGGGGGATCCTACGGAACGAGATGGACACTAGGACACGGGCTTGACAATATAAATGATGTAGATAAATGTGCATATAGTAAAATTCCTAAAATTGATTATGTTATTATATGCATTTATGTTGATGACATGCTTATTTTTAAAACTAATATTAAATTAGTTATTGCGACTAAGAAATTCTTGTCATCTAAATTTGATATGAAAGACTTAGGATAGGCTAGTGTAATCTTGGGTATTGAAGTAACCAGGGAAGATGATATTATTGTATTATCACAATCTCATTACATTGAGAAGTTATTGAGAAAGTTTAACCATTTTAACTGTTTACCTATCAGTACACCTTATGATTGCAGTGTAACTCTCGTAAAAAATACATGTAATAGTATGTCTCAATTGGAGTATTCTAGAATAATTGGTTGCTTTATATATCTAACAAACTGCACTACACTAGACATAACTTTTGCAGTAGGAAGACTAAGTAGATATATACATAACCCTGGAAAAGAGCATTTGAATGTTTTGTTTAGGATTTTGAGATACTTAAGGCAGTATGGCCTATGATTTACATTATAATGATTATCTTGTTGTATTAGAAGGATACAGTGATGCTAACTGGATCACTGAGTTAGACGAGACAAAATCCACAAGTGGATATGTCTTCACTTTGAGTGGAGGAGCAGTCTCTTGGAAGTCTACCAAGCAGACACGTATCGGTCGGTCAACTATGGAATCTGAGTTTATTGCCTTAGAAAAAGCTAGATCAGAAGTCGAGTGGCTTAGAAATCTCTTAGCTGATATACCATTGCGGTTAAAGCATGTATCGGCCGTGTCTATTCATTGTGATTGTCAAGCTAGTAAAAGGAAAAAGTAAAATATATAATGGAAAGAGCAGACATATTAGACTCAGACACAACATAGTGAAACACAAGTTGCATGATGGAGTCATATTTATTGACTTTGTGAGGTCAAAAAAAAAATTGGCAGATCCTCTAATCAAAGGACTATCTAAAAGATTGGTCAATGATACATCGAAGGGAATGAGGTTAAGCCTAATATATGAGCTGCCGGTGTCGGCAACTCACCCTATACAAGTGGAGATCCTATGACATAGATTCAATGGGTAAACAACAAGACACGAGGTAGATGATTGCACTGATATATATGAGCCCCTTCTATGATATACAGTGTAAGCAATAATGTAGAAGGATAAGTTATTTAGAACTCTTAATGAATTCATAACCATATATTTGGTGGTGTATACACTTGATGGAATTCACTTACATGAGTGTGGAGGTGGAGACCACTTCCTATGAGAATTTAGGCGAATTCTGTAAAGCACTCATGAAATCCTAGTAATGGTGTATGAACGAAAAGCACTGAACTGCAAAATCACTTGCAGAGGAAGAGTTGTGTGAGTGACATGTACTTGCGATTTACATTAAAAAAATTCATGTTCAAGACTATGGTGTCACTTAATTCCTCCAGACTTTTCTTACTTACTCTAATGTTGGTTCAAGTCTATAGTGACATCGATACCATTGCACAACTATTACGCTTTAACTCGAAAGACTTTTTATTTTGAAACATGTAGGGGATTGTTTTATTTTGTTTCAAAATTTATATTTTAAATTTAAAATATTTTGTTTTCCCTCTATATTTGAAATTTTCAATGTTTTGAGTTGTGGGTTTTGTCCCACATCGGATTTCTCAAAGAAAATCTTCTTGTATATTACATAGACTTTTTGCCTTGGAGCTTGAGCCCCATTCACGGGGCATATGAATTTGGTCCTGTGGGGGGATATGCCAATAGCTCTAATCTATACCATTGACCACACGTGCGAGCGCGCCGAGCCGAGCCGAGTGGGCTGGGCGTGGGTGTAGGTGCAGGTGTGAGTGTACTCGCGCACGCGCGCGCGCGTGTGTGTGAGTACTCGTGGGACTTTATTTGTAAGAGTGTACTCGCATTTGCACTCTTTCGTTTTAAACCAGAGAGATATATTTGTTCGGTTGGTCGCACCAGTTGGGTTTAAACCCAACGGACTTAATCCCTTCAAAAGGGTGTTTATGCACCACTTCGGAGTCTATATAGTGCGGGTGCAGGTGTGAGTGTACTCGCACGCATGTGTGTATACTCGCGGGACTTTATTTGCGAGAGTGTACTCGCATTTGCGCTATTTCGTTTTAAACCAGAGATATATGTCTGTTCGGTTGGTCGCACCTGTTGGGTTTCAACCCAACGGACTTGATCCCTTCAAAAGGGTGCTTATGCACCACTTCAGAGTCTATATAAAGACTTCTGATTCATATTTGAATATACGAAAATCCTTTCCTCTCTTATAAAACTCTTTTTAGTATTCTGGTTTCCGAATTTCTGATTACTAAGTTTGTTGCTGAGTCAACTCAACATTTTTGGGTTAAACTGGTAAGAGCCCGTGTACAGTGAGTGCACCGCTAGGACCGGGTCATAATTGTTGTATCCTGGAGGTCAATTACTCTAGAAACCTGTTGAACTTGGGACGCTGTCTAAGGGGAGCAAATTCGATTTCAAGCCGAGTGACTCACGTCACGCCTCGACTCAAATATATAAGTTTTCTATATCTAGTTTTCTTTTTCTTTTTGGTTCTTGATTTTTAATAGTTCATTTAATTCAACCAAATATTTCAACAATCTTTATGAATGATTAAAAAAAAAATTGAAAAGAAAAAAAAAAAGAAATATATTTACTACACCTAGTTCACTGTGGCCAGCCGAGGAGTGGACGGTTTGATTTTCCTACCAGATGCCCTCTTGAAGTCTCCCATCTTCCCAACAGATTTCCTAGCATGTGGTTGGCTGGGCTGAGCAATACATTGGTGTGGACTTCTTTAACGCGCACTCACGCTACAGTTGTTTTTCTCCTGTAGCGGGTTGCCTGCGATCTCACTGTGTGGGTTCCACAGTTATGTCCATGAATCCACTCCATTCATCTGTTTTGAAAGGCTAAAATACGACAGGATTCTAAAAATCAGACAGATCCAAACCTCAGGTTGGCTGCATCAACAAAACAGTGGGAGCAGCAACGCCCACCATTGAAACGTTCCTGGAGCTGAACATGTTGTTTATATGCTATCCAAACCGATCATAGAATTATTACCACTCAGTTTTGGATCTGGGTAATTTTTAAAATTATATCCTATTGTGGTATTTCAAAACAGATGGAATGAATGGATATGTAACGGACATCTTTATGGCCCCCACACGGCCCGGGCAAGGAGAAATATCTGTGCCTTTTATTTATTTATTTATTTTTTATTTTACATACGCGCACACACCCCCACACACTCACGCTAGTGGAATTTCACCACCTGTGGATACTCGAACCCTTACTGGGTGTTCAAACTCCAGAGAGTCTACCACTCGAGCAAGAGAGTAAGGATCCTGATCTATTTGTGCCAAGGTCACACGCAATCTAATCACCTTCTCACCACAATGGGTTTTCAAACATATGACCTCGTGTTGAAACTCGTGTGAGTCTACCACTGAGGCATGAGAGCACATCGCTAGGTTATCTACAGGTGGGCCATCGATATGGACGAAGAAAGATCTGGATCATTCATAAGGCTGGCCGTACTCACAGCTGCGATGATGATGTGATCTCCAGGAATTGCAGGACTGTGGAGCCATGCTTCGGTGATCCAAACCGTTGATTTGATGAGATAGATAGCTGATGGGGCGGTACCTCTAAAAAAAGTCTTCAATATTTAACCTTTAGATCAATGGCTAGTAAAAAGTTGGTTAAGATGACGGCCCACATTCAAAGCAAAATAGATCAATGATCAAAGGGTATAGATATTCCAACGTGCGAGATTTTGCAGTGTTTCCTCATCGACCATGAGACCCATCATATGTACGGTTTGGATCATTGAAACATGATGGCCAGAACCCTCTAATTACTCGAGATCGTAATCAGTAACAACCCACCACTAACGTTTATTGCATTATCCAAACCCCCTTATATTTCAGTCTCTGATTTAGAAGAGGCGGAAAACAAAATGCAGAAGTCTCTTTTCTTCACATCCCCAGCACCAAATCCAATCCCTCCAAAATCCCAATTCAAATCTCTTCCCCAAGCACCACAACCCAATCCAATTCCACCAAAATCCCACTTCAATTCCCTCAACAAAAACCCACATCAGGAAAACGACAAAACCTCCCTCATTCCTACCATGCCTGAAATCATGGCAGCCTCAAGAGCCCAAAACCTCAGCCTCCAGCTCCAAAAGCTAGGACCCTTTTTCCAAATCAGCGCCTGGAGCTTGGAAACAGAGCAGGAGCTTGGGAGGGCAGAGGGTCTGGTGAGGTTCTGGTTTGGAGGGAGAATTCTCCATCTGGATTCGATTCGAATGCGAAGAGAGACGTTGGGCATGCAGAAATCGATTTTCGGTCTCGGGCTGTTTGTTGGGGCTGTTGCAGTGCGGCACGGATACGACTGTGGGTGTAGGAAAGCAGAGCTTCTTGCTATCAATGACACTGATCTCTTCCACTCTAAGGTAATTTGATTTCAATTCCGATGATAGCTATCCCGGCTAGTCCCTGTGGGTCCCACATGTAGATATTTTCGGATGATCGGAACTGTCCATCTTCTGGGTGCTTTTGAGGATGGGGCTACTGCATTTGAAGCTCAAGCTGAAGAGACGATTCTGACCATTGATATTTACAGTTGAGTTTGGATTCTACTCCTTAAATTGATGGTTGGGATGATCCTTTTAGTATGGTTAGGGGTCGTTTGGATGGTGGTAAATGGTTTAAGTTGTAAATGATTTGCAGGCTATAAATGATTTCCAGGCTATCCTGTAATTGTGTATTCACACCTGAGATAGTTTAGAGAAGTAATTCATTAAAAAACATTCAAATGGCATAAAAGAGTGAATTTTAAAGTGGATCGTTGGGTTAAGCCCATCTATGATCCTCACAGTAGGGGAGCCATATAAGTGGGCCCACAAATTCAAATGCTCTTTTATAAGGCCGGTAGCAAGATCTGTTGCCATCAGCGGAAGGAGAGAGAGGGGAGGGGGGGAATGATTTACTAGTAAATCATTTACAACTTGCCTCATTTACCACCATCCAAACAACCCGTATTGCAAAATGTCCATAAAAAATAGCACTCAGAAGATTGGACGGTTCTATACTGGTAAGCCTCACACAGAAGGAATTCATCTCTTTTCTTCTGTGTTTGTTTGTTTGTTTTTTTTTTTCCCTGATATTTATTTTACTTGAAAAAAGGAGGTAATCCATGAGAATGAGACTGCCCTAAAACTGTATTCTACAATGCATGGGACCCACACTCTGTGATAGAGTCCGTTTGTCTAGTGTGGCCTTCTGCAGATGGACTGCTAAGTCCTGCATGTGGACAGCTGAAATAAAAAGGTCAACGGTTCACATTGTGCCAGCAAAATTCAATTAGTTGGTGGTTAGGATCATTTGATCAGTTCAGTAGTTGCATGATAGGTCATCCATGACAAGCCCACCAGATTAACTGTTTTGGTTACCTAAAGTAGAAACAAATGGTGCACATATCAACCAGAGTGGCCTCAGATATCAATGCCATTTTTGTTGCTGTTGTTGTTATTGTCATTGTCTTCATTGTCCTCATCATCACCATATTGCCATGTGTACAAGCTATCTGATGGGCCTCGCTGTGGATATCTGTCTGATTTGTTGCATGCAACCTGTGTTTTAGAAAAGGGAAATTATCCACATTCAATGGGCACAAAGTTCATTCATCGGATGGCTATGATCCTCGAACTGGTGTGTTTTTAGGCAATGGCCTGTCCACAGTGGGTCCCACCAAATCAAACAGTTGAGACTGGCTGTGAAGACAATCTTTCTCACAGCAGGCTATATGGTTGCTTTCTCTTCATTTATTTTCTACTCTCAGAGATGGATGTTGGAGTTTGCTTTGGTTTCTTACTAGTTTTGGCAATTGGCACTCGGGTCCCACAGCTTGTTAGGTTCTACACAAGAATTGGGTTCAAGGCCGTGCATGAAGTTACCGGTTCGTCGATGGGTGACCTGGCTCACATGTTGGTATGGGGAGGGAAGGGAACTAGAATGGATGCTGATATTGAAGAGCTTCTCATGAAATGGGGCAGCAGGTTTAAAGCTAGGAATTGAAATTGAATTGGAATTCAGACTTTTACAAACTTAAGCAAGTGAACTACGCCGTTGATTCATTCTTGAGGTGAGTAGTTTGAGGTTTTTCTGCAAACTATTATAAGCTTCCATGAATCCTATAGATTAACAGAAGAACTGTGTGATTCAAGGGTGTGTTTGGATGCACGATTGAAATGTTTACAGCTTCTAATATCTCATTTGATAAAGAGGAAATGGCCTATATGGGTGAGGAACCGGGCCCCAAATTACCATCGTGATCATTTCTAGGCTAACATGAAGCACACGGGGTTGCAGTTATGGGTTTGGTTGTCATTATGAATCAACGTGGCGACAGCCGACTTTGGTCATTTCCTCTTTTTTGAATTGATTTATTACAATTCGATTCAATTGAGTGTCCAAACGCACCCTAAATGGGTAGTGTTACAATCAACTTGAAGGCTGAATGCAGCATTGTATCTTCCTATCTGCATTCCTTTTTATAATTTCTTTCATGCAGCTTTTATATTTAACGAGTGCTTGATCTTTGTTTCTGTTTTGAAGATAGTAGTAATAGTAATAGTAGAGTTTGACGCAGCTGATTTCATATTCTTACCACAATCTCATTGACCCTGAGTCGGTCACAATAGTCTCATTTGAGGGAGGGAGGGAGGCAGGGAGGAAGAGTCTGCTTCACATGTGAGGGTCGACTTGGTTCATCACGATGACCAATTAGGTCTGTTGGCAATTACCACCATAAGCACGGTTGTATGGTTGGTGAATCCTGATCGTCTATCAGCTGAGGCCTACTGTGGATGGCCCGTGGTAGAGAAACCACATAGATCTGCTTGATGTGGCCTTCAAATGGATGTGAGAATAGAGAAATCATTAATGACCAAGAGGGAGAAGTTCCATTAATAGGGGCCATTCACATACAGATTCAGCCCACCAGATGGACTGTCTAGATTTACTGGCCATACAACCTTGTGTACGTTGTTTAGTAGCAACGCACATAAATAGGTTAACTGATACGAACATGGAAGTTCCTCTTTTGATATTGTGAGTAGGGTTGTCAATGGGTTGGATTTGGGTCTTGCCTAGTCCCGGTCTAGTTCTTGAATACCTAGACCTGGATCCGATCGAGTTCGGGTACCCATTGGGTCTTTGGATCTAGGTGTCAAGTTGGGTTCAAGAAACATAAGAGCATTTGCATGGTTGGGTTCACCTGATAGATGGATTAGATTGCACACAAATGTGCCACTTTGACACGTGTATGATCTATAAATTGGTTCTCTGATGTGTGTGGCTTTGGAAACCTCACTTTGTTGCTAGAATCATCAATTTTTTATTAAAATTTATTGGATACAACCCAACTTTAACGGGGTCCATCACATGGACCCGACTCAAACCTGATAAGACCCGATTTTTAATTGGGTCCAAAAGGTGAGACCCGAACCCAATACGATTTCTTAACTGGTCCAGAAGATGGACCTGAACCTGTTAAAATCAGGTTGGGTCCATTGGTTACCTGTTGACAGCCCTAATTTTGAGTTGTCATTGCTTTAAAAAGTTTTAACTGTCAGAGCAGACAATCTTTTTTCTATTCCATTGCATATTGTTATTGTTATTGCTGCTGCTGTTCTGTAATTGCTGCTTCAGGGTAATTTGGACCCTTGGATCTAAACCATGAAGATTGGACATCCCATCTCATGTCCAACATGAGGGCGAAATGAAAAGGTACAATACCTGTTTTCATCTAATCCATGTTTTGGGGGTCCTTGTGGTTGGGTCTTCTAAACATGGCCCAAGGACCAGGCCGAGGCCTAAAACCTAGGCCTGGTGTCTGGTCAATGCCGAGCTTGGGACACTAGGCCAATGATGAATGGGGTCATGCTTCAACGATCCTCGAAAAAAATTCTTAAATTGAACTATTTCAAACCTTTGATAATGTAACTCTTTTCCTTACAAGGCCGGCCTTGGGCTGGCCTGACAATGCTGGGGCCCTGGCTAAGGCCTTTTTAGCCTGATTAGGGCTAGGGTTGAGGAGACTAGGTCTAGGATAGAGCCAACCTAGTTACTTGGTGGTAGTAATGGGCTGAGCCCGGGCTTAACAATTGCAAAATTTCGAGTTGGCATGGCCCAAACAGTTAAAAAATTGGGGCCTGAGATAGCCCTAGGGCCAGGGCCTGTCGACAGCCTGACACAAATGAAACATGCATGATTCTTGTGCTCAACAGAAATTCTAGAGGGATTGGCGAGAGGAGATATTGAAGAGGGGATTCGCTGCAGGCACAGGTGCGAGATCCTCACTACTCGGTAAGTATGAACATTCCCAGCTCTGCCCTTTTTTTTTTCAAGTTCGGCTCACCCGATGAATTTACTGTCTTGGTTTTTTTGGACCAGGGCCTATTCAAGCGGGACCTACTTGATAATTGGCCCGGATCTCACACATATGTGCCACATTGCACGTGTGCTGCAAATTAACTCTGCAACCTCTCATCACACAAATCTCCATAGCATTTCTCATTTATCACTTGGATTCACCCTCTAGTGTGTATGAAACAAAATCACATCAATGTATGAAACTAGTATCGGGAGAAACTTCAACACCAGTTCCATAACTGTGCTTGGCTTATCTGTACAGGAAAATCAATGGCTGTGATTGCTTAAGGAGCTTGCACGCGGACTTGGAAATGTAAACTTCCGCCATCTATGGTAGACTTTCAGGGTGTATGTAAGTACGAGAATGCAGTAAGCTGCCGTCTGTGAAATCAGAGTTACATGCAGGTACTCTGACAAATCTCGTTATCAGCAATTTCTTGGAGATTTTCAGATTTTGAGGTTTTTCTCAGGATATTATCTGGAAAATCTTGATGAAAATAAAATATTTATTATAAATTAATAAATATATTTAATTTAAATATACATTTATATAACAAATCCTTGAAAGTTTTTTATTTTTTATTTTTCACAAAAATATCGCGATTAAAACGCAATATTTTAGAATCTGCATATATTTTGAAAATCTCGCCATAATATCGTTTAGTGTTATTTTTGCTATGTTTATGGCAAAGTTTTCAAAATTTCAGCAATATTTGTCACACTGGACTTGGGCCATGTTTGGATGGACTTTGACTTGCAATTATCACTTCAATTAAGTGGAAATTACCAAGTTGCAATTAACTTAGTATTTATATCGAATGATTTGGTTCCAAGTTCCAATTATGGTAGTTTCAAATTGGACTTGAAAGGAATGCAACTGCAATTTGAGAGCTACTTCCTCATTATGAATACTGAGGTAATTAGAGTTTTGCCTTATATCTGTTGTGATGAGTCATGTCGGTGAAAATGTTAATAGTTGTTACCTAGTGCATCCAAACACAGCCATTTGGAATTTGTTTGAATTGAGAAGAAAATGAAATATAGCCATATAGTTTTAAAAATCTTATTCTCAAATCTCAATGTTGATAGTTTAGGGCGAGTTAGGATGCCACTAAAAAAGTGTTTTAACACATTTTTCTCTCGATGGTTGCTGACAACCAATTGCTAGAATTAAATATGGCATTGTGGCCCACTCAAGTATCGAACAGGCCTGATTTTTTTTTTCTTTTGTGTGTGTGTGTGTGTGTGTGTGTGTGTGTGTGACCGTTAGTCAAATGAATGGTTCAGATTTTCATAAACATCTCATATTTTAACAATTGTTTGAGAGGCAGCCAGGCAGTGTATTGCTATCTGGGAACTTTGCCATTTCTCTGAAAAGTTCGACGGCTGTTTCTGATACTTTCGGTTGGCAATTTGTGGAGAAGAAATGGGTGAACTCCTTATTCATAAGCACATACTCATTGAAGAAATGGCCACTGATAGGAAGACTGGTCATCCTATATAAATCCGACATCGTGATGCTGACCCTGCCAATGGGGAGGTGAACTGAGTTCGTAGTAGGGCACTAATAATTCAAAAAGCCCTTGAATATGCTTGCATTTGGGCAAAAATAATCAAACGTGACTTTGATTATATTGCGAGCTAAAAATCGTCCAAATCCAACATTTGATGAGAGTGTTATGAGGTTTCCATGGAAATAGGTGATGTCAAAAAGATTTAGGATCAACAACTTTCATCCCCACTTTTGGATGCTCGAATGGACTCTGAATGCAACGATTCCAGTCAAAATAGAAAGAGTACTGAATTACATTTCCAATGACCCTAAGATCACCCCTATCCGACATATAACGAGGAAGTTATGAGTGTTTATTATTATTATTATTATAAATTAGAACCTCACTAATTCGTTCTTTACATTCTGTTACCTCTTTGATTGACTTAGTAACAAGGTACCTCAATGATTCAGGTTTTTTGCATATCGGTAACTCGGCTGTCAATGGGTTAGGCTCGGCTAGGCAAAATGAAAATTTTGAATAGGTCCATCCTGCACGGTTCAAAATCCGTTCCAAAGCCAACCTTAGACTGGAACCATTGACCGCCCTAGTGGTACCTTTAATCAAATTTGAGCCATCTAAAGTGGGTCCTATACCTAACAGTAGAATTCGAGCCATAGATTTCAACTTGTATGGTTTTTTCTGTGTATGCATATCATCCATCACACTATGCTGGAGTACCAAGCTTTCTCTAAGTCCTCTGGAAGGGTTAGCATCTACACAACTAGTAAAATTGTTGTGCATTTCCCACAGTTGTTTATTTTTAGCCCTCTGATGAAAGGTTTTGTATCTTCCAATTGGTGATGTCCCATCCACTACAGGCTGTGTAAGATTAAAAGTATGAATAACTGAATGTGGCCCCCATGTGTAGAATCTTGCCCAACCCATTAAAAACCAATACTAATTAGTTAGGATAAGACTTAGATGATGATGATGGCGGCCCTTGCTATGGGGTTAATGAGCCATCAAATCCTCTCTAACATCTCTCATCAAGGCCTTCACCATATGGGTATTTTCATCATTTACAACAACCAAAAAGAAAAAAGAAAAAAGACAATGCTTTAAACCATTAGGCATTAGAGAAATTTGATTTGATTTGATTTTTTTTATTTTTTATGATGACATGGTGTACCCATCCGATTTTAAGGGGAGACTAATTCTTGTGGATGCACGCAATTACCCACAAACCATGTGCATCAAGTAATCCTGGGGAGGGATATCAAACTCGTGTTTGTGGGGAGCAAACCATTAGAGAAATTTGATGAATGGCGGGGGATGCAAGAAAAACTTGAATTATCCCGGTACCTTGTTTCAAAATCAATTAAAAGAGGTACTGGAATGCAAAAATCCAATTAGTGACGTACTGATCTATAAAAATCTAAAAATAAAAAATAAAAGAACAGCTTTCAGTGGTTTGCGTGTCACTGCTTGCAGAATAAATGCAAAATGAGAAAAAGTAAACATCCAAACCTTAGTTGCACAATCCTAATCTGGTGCTCTGAATATTGCCGCTTTGCTTCAGGCATGGTGTGATTATAGTAAAGCTTGGAGTGGCATTCCATCTTTATTTGGAGACGACAAGGACTGGGATTAAGTGGGATGAAATTGCATTTGATCTTTAGCAAGATTTCTGATGAGTTTTGAAATTCACCAAATGTGAGCCTCATATTGATGCATATGTTTTATCCATGCCGTCCATCTATATGCGCCCTTTACATATGATATTCAAGTTATATATGTTTGCAAGTGACTAACATCAATTGTGAATTTAATCCGTTGATTAAAATTCCGTGGCCCATTAAACATGAGTTTCACTTAATGCAGTGTTTTTCTTGAAGAAGAATCTAAAACGTGGGGATTAGATGGTCAAAATATATGGTATTTCCAAATATATAATCATTATGCAATAATGATGTTAATTCCATCAAATGCAATTCTATATTATTTAATTTTATGGACCAAACAGGCTCACATAGATTTGGACTTCTAAAATATGGTGCCCTCGCGACAATCTATTTGAATGCACTGGAATGGCCAATAACCTTTGGCTATAAAACAAAGAACTATTTACGGAGTTACACGGAATAGACAAAGAAAGGATTGGGTTACCTTACTGAAGAAGGTACTCTAAAAGCACGATTTGACACACTTCATGTGAATCCGTACATCAGGCAACTTCAGGTGAAACTAGGGTTGTACATCGAGTCGAGTCGAGTCGAGGTGAGCTAAGCTCTGCTTGACTCGTCCATGCTATACTCAAGTTTGAGCTCGAGCTCAACATTGAAGCTTGGCTTGTTTGCCAAAGCTTTCGAGTCGAGTTTATCTCGACTCAAGTTGAGTTTACCTCGGTAGGGTAAGGGAAAGAAAAAGAGGAAATGAGGCCGGGTAGGGTTTTTTAGTAAAAACTTTTAAGTTTTAACTTTTTTTAAAAAACTTATATATATATATATATATATATATATATATATATATATATATATATATATATATATATATATTATTATTATTATTATTATTATTATTAAAATATATTACTCGAGTCGCTCAAGCTCGAGCTTTGAGTCGAGTCCAGTTCGAGTCAAAATACACCATGGTTGAACTTGGCTTGAACTCAACTCAAGCTTTAGTAAACAAGCTGGACTTGCCTTGAATCGGCCTTTCAAGCCAAGTCAATCCCGGCAGAGTTGAGCCGAGTCAAGTGAGCTTTTTGAGCTAGCTTGACTTGTATACGGCCCTAGGTGAAACTGCCTACCCACGTGAAACCGTACATTTTAGGTGGACCGTGACTTAGACTTCCACTCCATGACCAATAAAAGTGTACCCCAATTGTATAGACAGGGGTGCATCAGAACACCAGCCATGATATTTTGAAATTTGACAGTGGTCGACGTGGATGGCCTGCGACCCGCGACTGAGTTGGGGCCCATCATGATATTTGTGAGAAATCAACTTAGTTCATCCAATTTTTTTTAGCACGTGTTAGGACGAGCCCAAAAATGAGGTGGATCCAAAATTCATCGTGACAGGAAAAAATAGGAAAGGAAATATCTACCGTTGAAGCCTTCCTGCGGTCCATCTTGATATTTATGTGCCATTTAAACCGTTGGTAAGGTCATCCCCCCTTAGATGAGCTGAAAGCACAATCATATTTCAACAGCGGGCATTAAATCCCCACTGTTTCTTATCGTGTGGCCCACTTGAATTTTGGGTGGACCTCAGTTTTGGTGTCATGTCCTAACATAAGCCAGAGAAACGAATGAATGGAGTTGATTTCTCAGAAAGATCACCGTAGCTCCACTGCAGGTAATCCGCGTCCGTGGCTGTGGCACTGAATGTTGCGCAGTGTCTGTACCCGAGAAAGCATTGCCAGGGCCTTCGATTTTTCTGTTTTCGTAAGTGGTAGTGTCGATGTATTGGGCGCTGTGGGGCCCAACGTGATGTATTTGTTTCATATCCATGCCATCCATCCGTTTTGCCCCCTCATTTTAGTAGATGAACCCAAAAATAAAGCAGATCCTAGGCTGGACCATGCCACATGAAATGACGATGATTGAACACATCGCTAAAAACTTCTTGGGGCCACAAAAGTTTTGGAACAGGCTTGTGTTTTTCCTTCAGATTAATAAACATTACAGTGGGCCTTAAAAAGGTTTCAACGGTGGATATCATTATCTCCACTGTTTCTTATGGTGTGGTCCACTTTAGCTTCAGAGCTGCTTCATTTTTTTAGTTTATAACCTGAAATGAGCAGGAAGAACAGATGGACGAAATGGATATAAAATACGTACAACACCTTAGGCTCCAGAGCGCCCAACACATCAACACCCCACATCAAGATGTGGTGTTGGCAACACCACTAATCCGTTCCCATTTTGGCTATGTATAGTTTGCACACATCCGGTTACATTAAAATTGTGGGGCCCACTGTGATATGTGTTTTAGATACATGTGGGCCATCTGTTTTTCCAGCTCATTTTAAATAGTGATTGAATGCTCACCATTAAAAACTTGCAGAGCCACACAAGTTTTGAATCAAGCTGATATTTGTGTTTTCCCTTAGTCTAGGTCCCATGACTTCATGAACAGGTTGGATGACAAATAAACATTTATGGTGGGTCTATGGTCCACTTCGGCTTTGGATCTGTTTCATTTTTTGGGAGAGCTGGTAAAACAGATGAACGGTGTGGATATAAAACACGTCCATCACGGTGGGCCCATATGGCCCAACACCACCAAGCTGGGTCACCACCCAATTCCCTTCCCTGCTTTTGGGTGCTATTTCTCCATGGAGATGCGGCTCGCGGCCACGTGTTTGCACGTGCCAAACACAAGCACTCCACATGTGCTGACGTGTCACACGAGTACGAGATTAGGGGCATTCATTAGATGGGATTCCTGGTGAATGTGTTGTAGTCTGAAAATCCGGCTGACCCACTTATCAGGTGTGCCACACATGGTTGGACGTGTGCTGTGGGTTATTACTTTTCGACCGTTCTTTCCAATGGTTTTCCTATGGTTCACATGCGGCTGACCTCATGAATGGACTGGTCGGCTTTTATGGCTAAGGAATATTATCAGTAGGCCCACTAATGAATGGCCACAAGCACTTGTGGGGCCCTTCTGTCTGGCATTTGCATATGCACCGCTGCAAATACTATTCCACAAGGACACTGCATGATAATATCAAGTGAGGTCGGATCATAAGCTTATCCTACAAATCTACGTGTGGGGGCACACCATGACGTGGGCATGACATCGATACCTCCATATTCACGCCCACATTTATTAAACCTTTAAAATCACGTGGTGAGCCCCACCTGAGTTTGGGAATGCCCTCATTTTCAGAGTATCTATTCATCCTGCCGGAACGCATTTTCTTAATGGATTGGATGGCATATACAAAACAGGTGGGCCACAACATTTGGAAGATCTTTTTGTGGTGGCGGTTCCAATCCAACCATTCCCTGTAGTGTGGCCCACCTGGATAATGTTTGGGTGCGTAAGATAACATGAGGGGGCGCATTGTGTATAGATTAGATGTCATTCATACGTCACAGTGGGGCCCCACACATCGTCTTCAGCTTAACCTAACAAGCTTTATAGTGCATCTGGCCTTTTCCTTTTCTTGAAAATGGGCAATCTAAGAAGCGGGTCCACCCGCCGATCTGTCATCATTCCTTCCTGTCGTTGATTTCTTTGAAAGACCCATGATGCAGACTTTAGGAAGTTGTGGGACCCACTTATTACATTCTATCCACGGTTTGAAAGAGGTATTACAGGGTGCTCATCAGCAAGCCTATTGCTCGTTGATACAGCATTCCATGCACGTGGGGCCCATCGTTTGGTGATCCTAACTGTTGATCAGGTGGGTCCCATTTTGTGAGGGGAGATGCCCCAAAATTCTGTTAGATGGGAAGATCTTCGTCCTTTGATATTGGGATCATCCAGTCTGAAAGATTTTCGACGTATGCGTCAGGGCCCATCATAACAATGGTTTCGACCACTCAACCACGGCCAACGCATGTGGCATCAGCGAGGACTCGAATTCGGCAGTGACCCGTCTAATCCGGTGAGTACTGAGGTCTTGGTACTGGTCAGTGTTGATATATATATATATATATATATATATATATATTACCATGCTGTTCATTTATTTTTCCGGCTCAACTTTAAAGCATGATCCTGTAAAAGAGGCATATCCAAATCCCGGGTGGACCACACTACAGGAAACCGTTTGAACGCCTTCCATTAAAAACTTCCTACAGCCCGCCATAATATTGATTTGCCATATATTAAACATGTTGATTATGTCACACACCAGCATGAAAGGAAAACACAAATATCAGCTTGATTCAATACTTTTGTGGCCTTTGTTAGTTTCTAACCGTGGGCATTCAATCACCACTGTTTCTTGTGATGTGGTCCACCTGAGATTTGGATATGTATCTTTTAAAACTAATTTCCTGAGATGAGCTGTCAAAATGGATAAAGTATATACATTATCATGGGACCACGGAACTGACGGAACCAACTTCCGTAATGGAGGGGTCAATACCTAATTCGAGTCCCATCAGCAAGCACTACAGCCATATGCCAATCAGGTGGAATTGTGGGCCTTGACCTGTCCCTTGGTGGACCATCAAATCAACTATCTTCATCACTGCCTACCACTGCTCGACCCTGTCGATGTAGCAACCCATCAAATCAACTGCCCTTATCACGCCATTCACGTGTAGCTTTTGAGGGCACGCACTGGATTGCGTCCAGCCGTCTCCATCTGGGAACGGGCAGGAGCTTTGAGTGGCCACCGTGATGTATGGGTCTTATCCACACGGTCCATCCATTTTTTAGTATCATTTTAGATTAGAACACCAAAATTGAGGCTGTTAAAAGGCTCTCATGTGGACCACACCACAGGAAGCAGCGGTGCTAATGATGTTCACCGTTGAAACTTTTCTAGGGCCTGCTGTTTATTAGCTATCCAACCTATTCATAAAGTTATATAGACGTGGATGAAGTGAAAACACAAATATCAGCTCCATCCGAAACTTCCGTGGCCCTTAAGAAGTTTTCAACGGTAAGAATTTAATCCCCATTATGTAGTCCACTTGTACCTTGGATCTGCCTCATTTTTATTCTTATATCCTAAAATGATATGAAAAAAATGAATGGACGGTGTGGATAAGATCCATACATCACAATGGCCACTCAAAACTCATGCCTGTTCCCAGCTGGAGACGGTCGGGGGTAGGACGCAATCCAGTCCGGTGCAAAGATATCTCTTTTGAGATTCGGACTGAGTTTGATGTGACTCGCTGGAGTCGACTTAGACTCAGTCATACCCAACTCAGTTCGACACAATAAGTTACCCCAACTGGGTCGAGTCACAACTCAACTCAGTGCTGAATGAGTCTGATCAAGAAAGAAGACTAACATTTCTGGTACTCATGTAGACTTTGTTTTGATGCATGTTTTCATGTTGGACTTGAAAGGAATGGTGCACTTGCTATGTTTTGTAACTACAATTTTTTGGCACCATCGTCACCATACATGTGGAAAAATGGTCCCATGATCTAAACCGTCCATCCTACTGGCATTTCAATTCTAAGACAAACATCTGAGCTTAAATATTTGATTGGTGGCCTTCAAATGAATGGATATTGAGAAGAGAGTTTGGTTTGTTTGCTGACTAATTAGACTACTTTTGTAGTCCTACTTCTTAATCTAATTAAATCAACGAACATTAAAGATGATTAGATTCACATTCAATCATCAAAATCAATAATATACTAATTCAAGCATTTTATCGAACACGTAGATGTCGCTATACTACAAATTGCAATCCATTGAACATAAATTAAAATATACGTAAGTTATCATGCACATACTACATCAGCAATCATAAATCATTAATCGGAATAGTAGCATTGATAAATCGTAATCTAAGCACTTATGGTCCGCACTTTTGCGACAAGTCTCCCGATCTAACTTTTTAAGGTTAGGGTTTTGGAGGCGAGTGTCAAGACCTACGCAATACATGAAATCAAGAAGAGATTTGGGAAAAACTCTAATTGTTTTAGGGTTTGGAAATAAGAGTTGGACCTTACCTTGTTACCATTGGATGAATTTCGAAAAAGGTTCCAGTTACGGCATGGATTTTGTTCGGAAGAGAGGAGAAAAATTCCTCCTAATTAGCCCTTCCCTCACACTCCTTTCTCCTCTTGCTTTCTCTATTTCCCTCTCACAATCTCTAAGTCATTATGCCAATCATGTAAGGGAAGGGAGTGTGAGAAACTAAGGTATTTATAGTGCTAGTTTGGGTGCAAATGACCCCAATAGCACTTTGTTCATTATATTAACCTTAAGGGAGGTTGCTTCCCACTAATGGGACCCGATGGAAGGCATATGGGCCAATCTAAGCCATAGAATAGGTGTCTAACAATGCGATATTTGTTTAGACACAATTATATGATGATCGGGCGTACTGATTAACCGGGAGGGCCTTAACTTAGATCGATGGTCACCGATGATCAATCGGGGTCTTGACTATACGAATATGTGTGGAGAAATATCTTTAGTTAGTACCTTGAATTTGGTCATGAACTGACAATCTGAAATTCTCAATTTAGCGAAATAGTATACAACTTAAATCACTTAAGTTTCAGGTTCTTCCCTAAGATATTTGCACTTCTCATGCACCCGTCCTTCGACTCAAGTTGAGTGATCCTAGACATTATCTGGGTTTGGCTCTCGCGATGGATATCGAGCCCAGTAAGATGAACATTATTTTATAGTTTCAGAA